>NW_026906214.1:7500-302081 GCF_033807715.1 Cololabis saira
GACTCATTTCATTATTGGACTCACCAAACCACTTACAGTGTTTCAGGTACAAAATGACTGTTTCTCGCTGAGAAAATGCCAAAAAGCGGATTTCTGTCATAACATTGATTTACCTTCTGATTTTTCAAGGCAAGCTATTGAAAATGTCGGAAAATTGGAGAAAGGAGTCTATGTAGTTGATTTGAGAGACTCATTTCATTATTGGACTCACCAAACCACTTACAGTGTTTCAGGTACAAAATGACTGTTTCTCGCTGAGAAAATGCCAAAAAGCGGATTTCTGTCATAACATTGATTTACCTTCTGATTTTTTAAGGCAAGCTATTGAAAACGTTAGAAAATTGGAGAAAGGAGTCTATGTAGTTGATTTGAGAGACTCATTTCATTATTGGACTCACCAAACCACTTACAGTGTTTCAGGTACAAAATGACTGTTTCTCGCTGAGAAAATGCCAAAAAGCGGATTTCTGTCATAACATTGATTTACCTTCTGATTTTTTAAGGCAAGCTATTGAAAACGTTAGAAAATTGGAGAAAGGAGTCTATGTAGTTGATTTGAGAGACTCATTTCATTATTGGACTCACCAAACCACTTACAGTGTTTCAGGTACAAAATGACTGTTTCTCGCTGAGAAAATGCCAAAAAGCGGATTTCTGTCATAACATTGATTTACCTTCTGATTTTTCAAGGCAAGCTATTGAAAATGTCGGAAAATTGGAGAAAGGAGTCTATGTAGTTGATTTGAGAGACTCATTTCATTATTGGACTCACCAAACCACTTAGAGTGTTTCAGGTACAAAATGACTGTTTCTCGCTGAGAAAATGCCAAAAAGCGGATTTCTGTCATAACATTGATTTACCTTCTGATTTTTTAAGGCAAGCTATTGAAAACGTTGGAAAATTGGAGAAAGGTGTCTATGTAGTTGATTTGAGAGACTCATTTCATTATTGGACTCTCCAAACCGCTTACAGTGTTTCAGGTACAAAATGACTGTTTCTCGCTGAGAAAATGCCAAAAAGCGGATTTCTGTCATAACATTGATTTACCTTCTTATTTTTTAAGGCAAGCTATTGAAAACGTTAGAAAATTGGAGAAAGGTGTCTATGTAGTTGATTTGAGAGACTCATTTCATTATTGGACTCACCAAACCACTTACAGTGTTTCAGGTACAAAATGACTGTTTCTCGCTGAGAAAATGCCAAAAAGCGGATTTCTGTCATAACATTGATTTACCTTCTGATTTTTCAAGGCAAGCTATTGAAAACGTCATAAAATTGGAGAAAGGAGTCTATGTAGTTGATTTGAGAGACTCATTTCATTATTGGACTCACCAAACCACTTACAGTGTTTCAGGTACAAAATGACTGTTTCTCGCTGAGAAAATGCCAAAAAGCGGATTTCTGTCATAACATTGATTTACCTTCTGATTTTTTAAGGCAAGCTATTGAAAACGTTGGAAAATTGGAGAAAGGTGTCTATGTAGTTGATTTGAGGGACTCATTTCATTATTGGACTCACCAAACCACTTACAGTGTTTCAGGTACAAAATGACTGTTTCTCGCTGAGAAAATGCCAAAAAGCGGATTTCTGTCATAACATTGATTTACCTTCTGATTTTTCAAGGCAAGCTATTGAAAATGTCGGAAAATTGGAGAAAGGAGTCTATGTAGTTGATTTGAGAGACTCATTTCATTATTGGACTCACCAAACCACTTAGAGTGTTTCAGGTACAAAATGACTGTTTCTCGCTGAGAAAATGCCAAAAAGCGGATTTCTGTCATAACATTGATTTACCTTCTGATTTTTTAAGGCAAGCTATTGAAAACGTTAGAAAATTGGAGAAAGGTGTCTATGTAGTTGATTTGAGAGACTCATTTCATTATTGGACTCTCCAAACCGCTTACAGTGTTTCAGGTACAAAATGACTGTTTCTCGCTGAGAAAATGCCAAAAAGCGGATTTCTGTCATAACATTGATTTACCTTCTGATTTTTCAAGGCAAGCTATTGAAAACGTCATAAAATTGGAGAAAGGAGTCTAAGTAGTTGATTTGAGAGACTCATTTCATTATTGGACTCACCAAACCACTTACAGTGTTTCAGGTACAAAATGACTGTTTCTCGCTGAGAAAATGCCAAAAAGCGGATTTCTGTCATAACATTGATTTACCTTCTGATTTTTTAAGGCAAGCTATTGAAAACGTTGGAAAATTGGAGAAAGGTGTCTATGTAGTTGATTTGAGGGACTCATTTCATTATTGGACTCACCAAACCACTTACAGTGTTTCAGGTACAAAATGACTTTCTCGCTGAGAAAATGCCAAAAAGCGGATTTCTGTCATAACATTGATTTACCTGCTGATTTATCAAGGCAAGCTATTGAAAACGTCAGAAAATTGGAGAAAGGAGTCTATGTAGTTGATTTGAGAGACTCATTTCATTATTGGACTCACCAAACCACTTACAGTGTTTCAGGTACAAAATGACTGTTTCTCGCTGAGAAAATGCCAAAAAGCGGATTTCTGTCATAACATTGATTTACCTTCTGATTTTTTAAGGCAAGCTATTGAAAACGTTAGAAGATTGGAGAAAGGTGTCTATGTAGTTGATTTGAGAGACTCATTTCATTATTGGACTCTCCAAACCGCTTACAGTGTTTCAGGTACAAAATGACTGTTTCTCGCTGAGAAAATGCCAAAAAGCGGATTTCTGTCATAACATTGATTTACCTTCTTATTTTTTAAGGCAAGCTATTGAAAACGTTAGAAAATTGGAGAAAGGTGTCTATGTAGTTGATTTGAGGGACTCATTTCATTATTGGACTCACCAAACCACTTACAGTGTTTCAGGTACAAAATGACTGTTTCTCGCTGAGAAAATGCCAAAAAGCGGATTTCTGTCATAACATTGATTTACCTTCTGATTTTTCAAGGCAAGCTATTGAAAATGTCGGAAAATTGGAGAAAGGAGTCTATGTAGTTGATTTGAGAGACTAATTTCATTATTGGACTCACCAAACCACTTACAGTGTTTCAGGTACAAAATGACTGTTTCTCGCTGAGAAAATGCCAAAAAGCGGATTTCTGTCATAACATTGATTTACCTTCTGATTTTTCAAGGCAAGCTATTGAAAATGTCGAAAAATTGGAGAAAGGAGTCTATGTAGTTGATTTGAGAGACTCATTTCATTATTGGACTCACCAAACCACTTACAGTGTTTCAGGTACAAAATGACTGTTTCTCGCTGAGAAAATGCCAAAAAGCGGATTTCTGTCATAACATTGATTTACCTTCTGATTTTTCAAGGCAAGCTATTGAAAACGTTAGAAAATTGGAGAAAGGAGTCTATGTAGTTGATTTGAGAGACTCATTTCATTATTGGACTCACCAAACCACTTACAGTGTTTCAGGTACAAAATGACTGTTTCTCGCTGAGAAAATGCCAAAAAGCGGATTTCTGTCATAACATTGATTTACCTTCTGATTTTTCAAGGCAAGCTATTGAAAATGTCGGAAAATTGGAGAAAGGAGTCTATGTAGTTGATTTGAGAGACTCATTTCATTATTGGACTCACCAAACCACTTACAGTGTTTCAGGTACAAAATGACTGTTTCTCGCTGAGAAAATGCCAAAAAGCGGATTTCTGTCATAACATTGATTTACCTTCTGATTTTTCAAGGCAAGCTATTGAAAATGTCGGAAAATTGGAGAAAGGAGTCTATGTAGTTGATTTGAGAGACTCATTTCATTATTGGACTCACCAAACCACTTACAGTGTTTCAGGTACAAAATGACTGTTTCTCGCTGAGAAAATGCCAAAAAGCGGATTTCTGTCATAACATTGATTTACCTTCTGATTTTTTAAGGCAAGCTATTGAAAACGTTAGAAAATTGGAGAAAGGAGTCTATGTAGTTGATTTGAGAGACTCATTTCATTATTGGACTCACCAAACCACTTACAGTGTTTCAGGTACAAAATGACTGTTTCTCGCTGAGAAAATGCCAAAAAGCGGATTTCTGTCATAACATTGATTTACCTTCTGATTTTTTAAGGCAAGCTATTGAAAACGTTAGAAAATTGGAGAAAGGAGTCTATGTAGTTGATTTGAGAGACTCATTTCATTATTGGACTCACCAAACCACTTACAGTGTTTCAGGTACAAAATGACTGTTTCTCGCTGAGAAAATGCCAAAAAGCGGATTTCTGTCATAACATTGATTTACCTTCTGATTTTTCAAGGCAAGCTATTGAAAATGTCGGAAAATTGGAGAAAGGAGTCTATGTAGTTGATTTGAGAGACTCATTTCATTATTGGACTCACCAAACCACTTAGAGTGTTTCAGGTACAAAATGACTGTTTCTCGCTGAGAAAATGCCAAAAAGCGGATTTCTGTCATAACATTGATTTACCTTCTGATTTTTTAAGGCAAGCTATTGAAAACGTTGGAAAATTGGAGAAAGGTGTCTATGTAGTTGATTTGAGAGACTCATTTCATTATTGGACTCTCCAAACCGCTTACAGTGTTTCAGGTACAAAATGACTGTTTCTCGCTGAGAAAATGCCAAAAAGCGGATTTCTGTCATAACATTGATTTACCTTCTTATTTTTTAAGGCAAGCTATTGAAAACGTTAGAAAATTGGAGAAAGGTGTCTATGTAGTTGATTTGAGAGACTCATTTCATTATTGGACTCACCAAACCACTTACAGTGTTTCAGGTACAAAATGACTGTTTCTCGCTGAGAAAATGCCAAAAAGCGGATTTCTGTCATAACATTGATTTACCTTCTGATTTTTCAAGGCAAGCTATTGAAAACGTCATAAAATTGGAGAAAGGAGTCTATGTAGTTGATTTGAGAGACTCATTTCATTATTGGACTCACCAAACCACTTACAGTGTTTCAGGTACAAAATGACTGTTTCTCGCTGAGAAAATGCCAAAAAGCGGATTTCTGTCATAACATTGATTTACCTTCTGATTTTTTAAGGCAAGCTATTGAAAACGTTGGAAAATTGGAGAAAGGTGTCTATGTAGTTGATTTGAGGGACTCATTTCATTATTGGACTCACCAAACCACTTACAGTGTTTCAGGTACAAAATGACTGTTTCTCGCTGAGAAAATGCCAAAAAGCGGATTTCTGTCATAACATTGATTTACCTTCTGATTTTTCAAGGCAAGCTATTGAAAATGTCGGAAAATTGGAGAAAGGAGTCTATGTAGTTGATTTGAGAGACTCATTTCATTATTGGACTCACCAAACCACTTAGAGTGTTTCAGGTACAAAATGACTGTTTCTCGCTGAGAAAATGCCAAAAAGCGGATTTCTGTCATAACATTGATTTACCTTCTGATTTTTTAAGGCAAGCTATTGAAAACGTTAGAAAATTGGAGAAAGGTGTCTATGTAGTTGATTTGAGAGACTCATTTCATTATTGGACTCTCCAAACCGCTTACAGTGTTTCAGGTACAAAATGACTGTTTCTCGCTGAGAAAATGCCAAAAAGCGGATTTCTGTCATAACATTGATTTACCTTCTGATTTTTCAAGGCAAGCTATTGAAAACGTCATAAAATTGGAGAAAGGAGTCTAAGTAGTTGATTTGAGAGACTCATTTCATTATTGGACTCACCAAACCACTTACAGTGTTTCAGGTACAAAATGACTGTTTCTCGCTGAGAAAATGCCAAAAAGCGGATTTCTGTCATAACATTGATTTACCTTCTGATTTTTTAAGGCAAGCTATTGAAAACGTTGGAAAATTGGAGAAAGGTGTCTATGTAGTTGATTTGAGGGACTCATTTCATTATTGGACTCACCAAACCACTTACAGTGTTTCAGGTACAAAATGACTTTCTCGCTGAGAAAATGCCAAAAAGCGGATTTCTGTCATAACATTGATTTACCTGCTGATTTATCAAGGCAAGCTATTGAAAACGTCAGAAAATTGGAGAAAGGAGTCTATGTAGTTGATTTGAGAGACTCATTTCATTATTGGACTCACCAAACCACTTACAGTGTTTCAGGTACAAAATGACTGTTTCTCGCTGAGAAAATGCCAAAAAGCGGATTTCTGTCATAACATTGATTTACCTTCTGATTTTTTAAGGCAAGCTATTGAAAACGTTAGAAGATTGGAGAAAGGTGTCTATGTAGTTGATTTGAGAGACTCATTTCATTATTGGACTCTCCAAACCGCTTACAGTGTTTCAGGTACAAAATGACTGTTTCTCGCTGAGAAAATGCCAAAAAGCGGATTTCTGTCATAACATTGATTTACCTTCTTATTTTTTAAGGCAAGCTATTGAAAACGTTAGAAAATTGGAGAAAGGTGTCTATGTAGTTGATTTGAGAGACTCATTTCATTATTGGACTCACCAAACCACTTACAGTGTTTCAGGTACAAAATGACTGTTTCTCGCTGAGAAAATGCCAAAAAGCGGATTTCTGTCATAACATTGATTTACCTTCTGATTTTTCAAGGCAAGCTATTGAAAACGTCATAAAATTGGAGAAAGGAGTCTATGTAGTTGATTTGAGAGACTCATTTCATTATTGGACTCACCAAACCACTTACAGTGTTTCAGGTACAAAATGACTGTTTCTCGCTGAGAAAATGCCAAAAAGCGGATTTCTGTCATAACATTGATTTACCTTCTGATTTTTTAAGGCAAGCTATTGAAAACGTTGGAAAATTGGAGAAAGGTGTCTATGTAGTTGATTTGAGGGACTCATTTCATTATTGGACTCACCAAACCACTTACAGTGTTTCAGGTACAAAATGACTGTTTCTCGCTGAGAAAATGCCAAAAAGCGGATTTCTGTCATAACATTGATTTACCTTCTGATTTTTCAAGGCAAGCTATTGAAAATGTCGGAAAATTGGAGAAAGGAGTCTATGTAGTTGATTTGAGAGACTCATTTCATTATTGGACTCACCAAACCACTTAGAGTGTTTCAGGTACAAAATGACTGTTTCTCGCTGAGAAAATGCCAAAAAGCGGATTTCTGTCATAACATTGATTTACCTTCTGATTTTTTAAGGCAAGCTATTGAAAACGTTAGAAAATTGGAGAAAGGTGTCTATGTAGTTGATTTGAGAGACTCATTTCATTATTGGACTCTCCAAACCGCTTACAGTGTTTCAGGTACAAAATGACTGTTTCTCGCTGAGAAAATGCCAAAAAGCGGATTTCTGTCATAACATTGATTTACCTTCTGATTTTTCAAGGCAAGCTATTGAAAACGTCATAAAATTGGAGAAAGGAGTCTATGTAGTTGATTTGAGAGACTCATTTCATTATTGGACTCACCAAACCACTTACAGTGTTTCAGGTACAAAATGACTGTTTCTCGCTGAGAAAATGCCAAAAAGCGGATTTCTGTCATAACATTGATTTACCTTCTGATTTTTTAAGGCAAGCTATTGAAAACGTTAGAAAATTGGAGAAAGGAGTCTATGTAGTTGATTTGAGAGACTCATTTCATTATTGGACTCACCAAACCACTTACAGTGTTTCAGGTACAAAATGACTGTTTCTCGCTGAGAAAATGCCAAAAAGCGGATTTCTGTCATAACATTGATTTACCTTCTGATTTTTCAAGGCAAGCTATTGAAAATGTCGGAAAATTGGAGAAAGGAGTCTATGTAGTTGATTTGAGAGACTCATTTCATTATTGGACTCACCAAACCACTTACAGTGTTTCAGGTACAAAATGACTGTTTCTCGCTGAGAAAAGGCCAAAAAGCGGATTTCTGTCATAACATTGATATACCTTCTGATTTTTTAAGGCAAGCTATTGAAAACGTTAGAAAATTGGAGAAAGGTGTCTATGTAGTTGATTTGAGCGACTCATTTCATTATTGGACTCACCAAACCACTTACAGTGTTTCAGGTACAAAATGACTGTTTCTCGCTGAGAAAATGCCAAAAAGCGGATTTCTGTCATAACATTGATTTACCTTCTGATTTTTCAAGGCAAGCTATTGAAAATGTCGGAAAATTGGAGAAAGGAGTCTATGTAGTTGATTTGAGAGACTCATTTCATTATTGGACTCACCAAACCACTTACAGTGTTTCAGGTACAAAATGACTGTTTCTCGCTGAGAAAATGCCAAAAAGCGGATTTCTGTCATAACATTGATTTACCTTCTGATTTTTTAAGGCAAGCTATTGAAAACGTTAGAAAATTGGAGAAAGGTGTCTATGTAGTTGATTTGAGAGACTCATTTCATTATTGGACTCACCAAACCACTTACAGTGTTTCAGGTACAAAATGACTGTTTCTCGCTGAGAAAATGCCAAAAAGCGGATTTCTGTCATAACATTGATTTACCTTCTGATTTTTCAAGGCAAGCTATTGAAAACGTCATAAAATTGGAGAAAGGAGTCTATGTAGTTGATTTGAGAGACTCATTTCATTATTGGACTCACCAAACCACTTACAGTGTTTCAGGTACAAAATGACTGTTTCTCGCTGAGAAAATGCCAAAAAGCGGATTTCTGTCATAACATTGATTTACCTTCTGATTTTTTAAGGCAAGCTATTGAAAACGTTAGAAAATTGGAGAAAGGAGTCTATGTAGTTGATTTGAGAGACTCATTTCATTATTGGACTCACCAAACCACTTACAGTGTTTCAGGTTCAAAATGACTGTTTCTCGCTGAGAAACTGCCAAAAAGCGGATTTCTGTAATAACATTGTTTCAAGTGTCTGAGAGAGCTTAGCAAGGGGCCTCGCATTGACCATTACTTCCTTAGAGGTAGGGCAAATCAGTCGAGTGAAGCCCAATGGCAGGATATTCACCACAGTCCACAGGGTATCAGAACCCCAGACGAAGCTCAATCAAGCACAGATCCATTTATGAACATCAGCCCAGAGCCCATCCAGCCACAGACAGCAGTAGAGCGGAGGCTGACTGGACGAAAACCTCAAATCTTGTGGCCTAAATCCTGTCAGAAAAAGGAGTGGGAAACCACAGACACAGACCTCGTCCACCTTTTAGAAGGTCTGAAAGGGGGTGTGGAGAAAAAACTGGACAATATCGGAGAGACCATTTATAGCTATGGAGCAGAGAGATTTGGTGTGAAACGTGAGAACTTGCAGACACAGAAGGAACCATCTGCTCATCTCAAGTCCAGGAGACAACAAGAGATTCAGAGACTCGTGAAAGAAAGGAGGTGCCTGAGGAAACAATGGAAGAAGGCCACGGAAGTGGAAAGGAAAGGCCTTGGGGCACTACAGGGCGACATCAAGCAGCGTCTGGCAGCACTGCGAAGAGCAGAATGCCTGAGAAGGCAACATAAGAAGAGAGAGCGAACGAGGACTGCCTTCTACAGAGATCCCTATAAATTTGTTAAGGACCTCTTTGTCAGGGAGAAATCTGGGACCCTCAAAGTACCCATAAGAGAACTGGAAGAACATCTTCGGAAGACCTACTCCGACAAACAGAGGCATGTGCCAGCCAGCATTCCGGAGGATATGCCACCCATCCAACCACCTGAGCACCAGATTGAAACAAGGCCCCCCACATGGAGCGAAGTTGAGAGCACAGTAAAACGGGCAAGAACAGCTTCAGCCCCGGGGCCCAACGGCATTCCATACAGGGTGTATAAGAACACGCCAGGCATCTTGAAATACCTCTGGAAGCTTGTGAAAGTGGCATGGGAAAAAGGAATGATACCAAAGGCATGGCGACGGGCAGGAGGGATCCTGATTCCCAAAGAGAAGAATTCCTCAACCATCGAGCAGTTTCGCCAGATCAGCCTTCTCAATGTGGAAGGAAAGATTTTCTTCAGTGTCGTGGCCCGTAGGCTCTCAGCATTCCTGCTGGCGAACAACTTTGTTGACACCTCAGTGCAAAAGGCAGGGATAAGTGGGTTCTCAGGTTACTTGGAACACACAAATGTCATCGGGCACCAAGTACAGACGGCCAAGAAGGAGAAGAAAGACCTGCATGTGGTGTTTTTAGATCTTGCCAATGCCTTCGGGTCAGTGCCTCATGAGATCTTGTGGACAGCGTTCAACTTCTTTCAAGTGCCAGAGGGCATCACAAGTCTAGTCAAAGCCTACTTCCAGGATCTCCAATTCTGTGTTACAGCACAGGATAGTACAACTGCCTGGCAGCACCTTGAGATAGGCATTATGGCGGGCTGCACCATCTCGCCAGTGGTGTTTACAATGGCAATGGAGCTACTTATTCGTGCATCACGATGGGTGGTTGGAGGAGAACGATTGAAGAGCGGGCTCCGTCTTCCCCCAATCAGGGCGTACATGGACGACATGACGACAATAACAACAACGGCCGCATGTACCAAACGTCTGCTGGAGAAACTCCGGGGAAACATCAAATGGGCACGAATGGAGATTAAACCCAGCAAATCCCGTAGCATCTCCATTGTCAAAGGTAAGCTCACCAATGCAAGGTTCTATGTGGACGACCAGCCAATCCCAACAGTTCTGGAGAAGCCTATCAAAAGCCTTGGCCGATGGTATAGCGCATAACTTAAAGACTCTGAGCAGGTGGAACAACTCAGGCAGGATACAATCAGCGGCCTCAAGCAGATTAACAACACTGCTCTCCCTGGAAAATTGAAGCTATGGTGCTTTAAGTTTGGGCTGCTACCTCGCCTCATGTGGCCAATTTCCATCTATGAGGTCACCTTATCTCATGTCAATCGGCTTGAGAGACTGGTGAATGCCCAAGTGAGGAAGTGGCTTTGACTGCCGAGATGCCTTTCCAGCATAGGCCTGTATGGCAATGGAGCGCTCTCCCTTCCAATCTCAAGCCTGGTGGAGGAGTACAAATGTGCCAAAACAAGGGTGGAAATGACTCTTACAGAATCCTGGGACCCATGCGTCAGAGATGCGGCTCCAAACCTGGCAACAGGGAGGAAATGGAAACCATCTGCAGCAGTAGCAGTGGCAAAGACCACCCTCAGACACCGGGATATAGTGGGACGAGTCCAACATGGCAGAGGGGGTCTTGGCCTGGAAGCAACAACACCCGCTTGGCAAAAGGCTACTCCGTCTGAACGGCGACACATGGTGGTTGAGGAGGTGCGCAACCAGGGGGAGGCAGCCAGGTGTGCCAAGGCAGTCTCCCAAGCCCAGCAAGGACGCTGGATGAGGTGGGAGGGTGTGGAGAGGAGGAAAATCACGTGGAATGAGATGTGGAGCATGGAGGCTAATAGGCTCAGCTTCATCATCAGAGCCACTTATGATGTCCTGCCCTCTCCAACCAACCTACATCTCTGGTATGGAGAGGACCCATCCTGCCTGCAGTGTGCAGCCCCAGCAACCCTCAAACACATCCTGGTGGGTTGCAAGACCACCCTGACTCAAGGAAGATACACCTGGCGCCATAACCAAGGGTTGAAGGGCTTGGCTGCCGAACTTGAGGACAAGAGGGTCACCATCAACGCCATGCCTTTCAAAACCCAGACCACCCTCCCACGGAAGACAACATTCGTCCGACAAGGGGAGAAACGGAGAACCAAGCCATCACCTCCAAACTCAGGCCCACTGGACACAGCCCGGGATTGGGAAATGCGGGTAGACCTCAGCCAGAGGCTCCCTTTCCCGCCAGAAATCGCAGCAACCAACCTGCGCCCAGATTTGGTCCTCTGGTCCAAGTCCTGCCGGCGTGTCTTCATTGTGGAGCTGACTGTCCCGTGGGAGGATAACATCGACGAAGCATTCGAAAGAAAAAGGCTGCGTTATGCTAACCTAGCAGCTGATGCTGAGGCGCGGGGATGGAACGTAAAGGTGTGGCCAGTGGAGGTTGGCTGCCGAGGCTTTGTAGCCAGGTCCACCACACGGCTCCTGAAGGAAGTTGGGATCAGAGGACAGGCCCAGCGGAAGGCAATAAAAGAACTTGCCAAAGCAGCCGAACGGAGCAGTCACTGGCTGTGGCTGAAACGGAGGGATGCAACATGGGCTGTTTGATGACCACGGGGTGCCACCATATGACACACACCCAGGTCTGATCAGCCTGTGGCAGGCCAACCTTGGAAGAGGGTGTATTGTGTTAAGAGGCCGAAACACCTGATGAAGACAAGGCACACAACTGATGACGTGTAGATTTGGTGGTGCCCCGCGATCCTGTCCAAACTCCACCCCACAGTCATGTCCGATAGGAGTTATCGTGCTGATATATTTTAGGGATATTAACAGCTAGTCCTATTAAGAATCCTACCTTCTGATTTTTTAAGGCAAGCTATTGAAAACGTCAGAAAATTGGAGAAAGTAGTCTATGTAGTTGATTTGAGCGACTCATTTCATTATTGGACTCACCAAACCACTTACAGTGTTTCAGGTACAAAATGACTGTTTCTCGCTGAGAAACTGCCAAAAAGCGGATTTCTGTCATAACATTGATTTACCTTCTGATTTTTTAAGGCAAGCTATGGAAAACGTCAGAAAATTGGAGAAAGGAGTCTATGTAGTTGATTTGAGAGACTCATTTCATTATTGGACTCACCAAACCACTTACAGTGTTTCAGGTACAAAATGACAGTTTTTCGCTGAGAAAATGCCAAAAAGCGGATTTCTGTAATAACATTGTTTTACCTTCTGATTTTTTAAGGCAAGCTATTGAAAACGTCAGAAAATTGGAGAAAGGAGTCTATGTAGTTGATTTGAGAGACTCATTTCATTATTGGACTCACCAAACCACTTACAGTGTTTCAGGTACAAAATGACTGTTTCTCACTGAGAAAATGCCAAAAAGCGGATTTCTGTCATAACATTGATTTACCTTCTGATTTTTTAAGGCAAGCTATTGAAAACGTTAGAAAATTGGAGAAAGGAGTCTATGTAGTTGATTTGAGAGACTCATTTCATTATTGGACTCACCAAACCACTTACAGTGTTTCAGGTACAAAATGACTGTTTCTCGCTGAGAAAATGCCAAAAAGCGGATTTCTGTCATAACATTGATTTACCTTCTGATTTTTTAAGGCAAGCTATTGAAAACGTCCGAAAATTGGAGAAAGGAGTCTATGTAGTTGATTTGAGAGACTCATTTCATTATTGGACTCACCAAACCACTTACAGTGTTTCAGGTACAAAATGACTGTTTCTCGCTGAGAAACTGCCAAAAAGCGGATCTCTGTCATAACATTGATTTACCTTCTGATTTTTTAAGGCAAGCAATTGAAAACGTTAGAAAATTGGAGAAAGGTGTCTATGTAGTTGATTTGAGAGACTCATTTCATTATTGGACTCACCAAACCACTTACAGTGTTTCAGGTACAAAGTGACTGTTTCTCGCTGAGAAAATGCCAAAACGCGGATTTCTGTAATAACATTGTTTTACCTTCTGAATTTTTAAGGCAACCTATTGAAAACGTCAGAAAATTGGAGAAAGGAGTCTATGTAGTTGATTTGAGAGACTCATTTCATTATTGGACTCACCAAACCACTTACAGTGTTTCAGGTACAAAATGACTGTTTCTCGCTGAGAAACTGCCAAAAAGCGGATTTCTGTCATAACATTGATTTACCTTCTGATTTTTTAAGGCAAGCTATTGAAAACGTCAGACAATTGGAGAAAAGAGTCTATGTAGTTTGATTTGAGAGACTCATTTCATTATTGGACTCACCAAACCACTTACAGTGTTTCAGGTACAAAATGACTGTTTCTCGCTGAGAAAAGGCCAAAAAGCGGATTTCTGTCATAACATTGATTTACCTTCTGATTTTTTAAGGCAAGCTATTGAAAACGTTAGAAAATTGGAGAAAGGTGTCTATGTAGTTGATTTGAGCGACTCATTTCATTATTAGACTCACCAAACCACTTACAGTGTTTCAGGTACAAAATGACTGTTTCTCGCTGAGAAAATGCCAAAAAGCGGATTTCTGTCATAACATTGATTTACCTTCTGATTTTTTAAGGCAAGCTATTGAAAACGTTGGAAAATTGGAGAAAGGTGTCTATGTAGTTGATTTGAGGGACTCATTTCATTATTGGACTCACCAAACCACTTACAGTGTTTCAGGTACAAAATGACTTTCTCGCTGAGAAAATGCCAAAAAGCGGATTTCTGTCATAACATTGATTTACCTGCTGATTTATCAAGGCAAGCTATTGAAAACGTCAGAAAATTGGAGAAAGGAGTCTATGTAGTTGATTTGAGAGACTCATTTCATTATTGGACTCACCAAACCACTTACAGTGTTTCAGGTACAAAATGACTGTTTCTCGCTGAGAAACTGCCAAAAAGCGGATTTCTGTCATAACATTGATTTACCTTCTGATTTTTTAAGGCAAGCTATTGAAAACGTCAGAAAATTGGAGAAAGGAGTCTATGTAGTTGATTTGAGAGACTCATTTCATTATTGGACTCACCAAACCACTTACAGTGTTTCAGGTACAAAATGACCGTTTCTCGCTGAGAAAATGCCAAAAAGCGGATTTCTGTAATAACATTGTTTTACCTTCTGATTTTTTAAGGCAAGCTATTGAAAACGTCAGAAAATTGGAGAAAGGAGTCTATGTAGTTGATTTGAGAGACTCATTTCATTATTGGACTCACCAAACCACTTACAGTGTTTCAGGTACAAAATGACCGTTTCTCGCTGAGAAAATGCCAAAAAGCGGATTTCTGTCATAACATTGTTTTACCTTCTGATTTTTTAAGGCAAGCTATTGAAAACGTCAGAAAATTGGAGAAAGGAGTCTATGTAGTTGATTTGAGGGACTCATTTCATTATTGGACTCACCAAACCACTTACAGTGTTTCAGGTACAAAATGACTGTTTCTCGCTGAGAAAATGCCAAAAAGCGGATTTCTGTAATAACATTGTTTTACCTTCTGAATTTTTAAGGAAAGCTATTGAAAACGTCAGAAAATTGGAGAAAGGAGTCTATGTAGTTGATTTGAGAGACTCATTTCATTATTGGACTCACCAAACCACTTACAGTGTTTCAGGTACAAAATGACTGTTTCTCGCTGAGAAAATGCCAAAAAGCGGATTTCTGTCACAACATTGATTTACCTTCTGATTTTTCAAGGCAAGCTATTGAAAACGTCAGAAAATTGGAGAAAGGAGTCTATGTAGTTGATTTGAGAGACTCATTTCATTATTGGACTCACCAAACCACTTACAGTGTTTCAGGTTCAAAATGACTGTTTCTCGCTGAGAAACTGCCAAAAAGCGGATTTCTGTAATAACATTGTTTTACCTTCTGATTTTTTAAGGCAAGCTATTGAAAACGTCAGAAAATTGGAGAAAGGAGTCTATGTAGTTGATTTGAGAGACTCATTTCATTATTGGACTCACCAAACCACTTACAGTGTTTCAGGTACAAAATGACTTTCTCGCTGAGAAAATGCCAAAAAGCGGATTTCTGTCATAACATTGATTTACCTGCTGATTTTTCAAGGCAAGCTATTGAAAACGTCAGAAAATTGGAGAAAGGTGTCTATGTAGTTGATTTGAGAGACTCATTTCATTATTGGACTCACCAAACCACTTACAGTGTTTCAGGTACAAAATGACTGTTTCTCGCTGAGAAAATGCCAAAAAGCGGATTTCTGTAATAACATTGTTTCAAGTGTCTGAGAGAGCTTAGCAAGGGGCCTCGCATTGACCATTACTTCCTTAGCGGTAGGGCAAATCAGCTGAGTGAAGCCCAGTGGCAGGATATTCACCACAGTCCACAGGGTATCAGAACCCCAGACGAAGCTCAATCAAGCACAGATCCATTTATGAACATCAGCCCAGAGCCCATCCAGCCACAGACAGCAGTAGAGCGGAGGCTGACTGGACGAAAACCTCAAATCTTGTGGCCTAAATCCTGTCAGAAAAAGGAGTGGGAAACCACAGACACAGACCTCGTCCACCTTTTAGAAGGTCTGAAAGGGGGTGTGGAGAAAAAACTGGACAATATCGGAGAGACCATTTATAGCTATGGAGCAGAGAGATTTGGTGTGAAACGTGAGAACTTGCAGACACAGAAGGAACCATCTGCTCATCTCAAGTCCAGGAGACAACAAGAGATTCAGAGACTCGTGAAAGAAAGGAGGTGCCTGAGGAAACAATGGAAGAAGGCCACGGAAGTGGAAAGGAAAGGCCTTGGGGCACTACAGGGCGACATCAAGCAGCGTCTGGCAGCACTGCGAAGAGCAGAAAGCCTGAGAAGGCAACATAAGAAGAGAGAGCGAACGAGGACTGCCTTCTACAGAGATCCCTATAAATTTGTTAAGGACCTCTTTGTCAGGGAGAAATCTGGGACCCTCAAAGTACCCATAAGAGAACTGGAAGAACATCTTCGGAAGACCTACTCCGACAAACAGAGGCATGTGCCAGCCAGCATTCCGGAGGATATGCCACCCATCCAACCACCTGAGCACCAGATGGAAACAAGGCCCCCCACATGGAGCGAAGTTGAGAGCACAGTAAAACGGGCAAGAACAGCTTCAGCCCCGGGGCCCAACGGCATTCCATACAGGGTGTATAAGAACACGCCAGGCATCTTTCAACCATCGAGCAGTTTCGCCAGATCAGCCTTCTCAATGTGGAAGGAAAGATTTTCTTCAGTGTCGTGGCCCGTAGGCTCTCAGCATTCCTGCTGGCGAACAACTTTGTTGACACCTCAGTGCAAAAGGCAGGGATGAGTGGGTTCTCAGGTTGCTTGGAACACACAAATGTCATCGGGCACCAAGTACAGACGGCCAAGAAGGAGAAGAAAGACCTGCATGTGGTGTTTTTAGATCTTGCCAATGCCTTCGGGTCAGTGCCTCATGAGATCTTGTGGACAGCGTTCAACTTCTTTCAAGTGCCAGAGGGCATCACAAGTCTAGTCAAAGCCTACTTCCAGGATCTCCAATTCTGTGTTACAGCACAGGATAGTACAACTGCCTGGCAGCACCTTGAGATAGGCATTATGGCGGGCTGCACCATCTCGCCACTGGTGTTTACAATGGCAATGGAGCTACTTATTCGTGCATCACGATGGGTGGTTGGAGGAGAACGATTGAAGAGCGGGCTCCGTCTTCCCCCAATCAGGGCGTACATGGACGACATGACGACAATAACAACAACGGTCGCATGTACCAAACGTCTGCTGGAGAAACTCCGGGGAAACATCAAATGGGCACGAATGGAGATTAAACCCAGCAAATCCCGTAGCATCTCCATTGTCAAAGGTAAGCTCACCAATGCAAGTTTCTATGTGGACGACCAGCCAATCCCAACAGTTCTGGAGAAGCCTATCAAAAGCCTTGGCCGATGGTATAGCGCAGAACTTAAAGACTCTGAGCAGGTGGAACAACTCAGGCAGGATACAATCAGCGGCCTCAAGCAGATTAACAACACTGCTCTCCCTGGAAAATTGAAGCTATGGTGCTTTAAGTTTGGGCTGCTACCTCGCCTCATGTGGCCAATTTCCATCTATGAGGTCACCTTATCTCATGTCAATCGGCTTGAGAGACTGGTGAATGCCCAAGTGAGGAAGTGGCTTGGACTGCCGAGATGCCTTTCCAGCATAGGCCTGTATGGCAATGGAGCGCTCTCCCTTCCAATCTCAAGCCTGGTGGAGGAGTACAAATGTGCCAAAACAAGGGTGGAAATGACTCTTACAGAATCCCGGGACCCATGCGTCAGAGATGCGGCTCCAAACCTGGCAACAGGGAGGAAATGGAAACCATCTGCAGCAGTAGCAGTGGCAAAGACCACCCTCAGACACCGGGATATAGTGGGACGAGTCCAACATGGCAGAGGGGGTCTTGGCCTGGAAGCAACAACACCCGCTTGGCAAAAGGCTACTCCGTCTGAACGGCGACACATGGTGGTTGAGGAGGTGCGCAACCAGGGGGAGGCAGCCAGGTGTGCCAAGGCAGTCTCCCAAGCCCAGCAAGGACGCTGGATGAGGTGGGAGGGTGTGGAGAGGAGGAAATTCACGTGGAATGAGATGTGGAGCATGGAGGCTAATAGGCTCAGCTTCATCATCAGAGCCACTTATGATGTCCTGCCCTCTCCAACCAACCTACATCTCTGGTATGGAGAGGACCCAGCCTGCCTGCAGTGTGCAGCCCCAGCAACCCTCAAACACATCCTGGTGGGTTGCAAGACCAGCCTGACTCAAGGAAGATACACCTGGCGCCATAACCAAGGGTTGAAGGGCTTGGCTGCCGAACTTGAGGACAAGAGGGTCACCATCAACGCCATGCCTTTCAAAACCCAGACCACCCTCCCACGGAAGACAACATTCGTCCGACAAGGGGAGAAACGGAGAACCAAGCCATCACCTCCAAACTCAGGCCCACTGGACACAGCCCGGGATTGGGAAATGCGGGTAGACCTCAGCCAGAGGCTCACTTTCCCGCCAGAAATCGCAGCAACCAACCTGCGCCCAGATTTGGTCCTCTGGTCCAAGTCCTGCCGGCGTGTCTTCATTGTGGAGCTGACTGTCCCGTGGGACATCGACGAAGCATTTGAAAGAAAAACGCTGTGTTATGCTAACCTAGCAGCTGATGCTGAGGCGCGGGGATGGAACGTAAAGGTGTGGCCAGTGGAGGTTGGCTGCCGAGGCTTTGTAGCCAGGTCCACCACACGGCTCCTGAAGGAAGTTGGGATCAGAGGACAGGCCCAGCGGAAGGCAATAAAAGAACTTGCCAAAGCAGCCGAACGGAGCAGTCACTGGCTGTGGCTGAAACGGAGGGATGCAACATGGGCTGTTTGATGACCACGGGGTGCCACCATATGACACACACCCAAGTCTGATCAGCATGTGGCAGGCCAACCTTGGAAGAGGGTGTATTGTGTTAAGAGGCCGAAACACCTGATGAAGACAAGGCACACAACTGATGACGTGTAGATTTGGTGGTGCCCCGCGATCCTGTCCAAACTCCACCCCACAGTCATGTCCGATAGGAGTTATCGTGCTGATATATTTTAGGGATATTAACAGCTAGTCCTATTAAGAATCCTACCTTCTGATTTTTTAAGGCAAGCTATTGAAAACGTCAGAAAATTGGAGAAAGGAGTCTATGTAGTTGATTTGAGAGACTCATTTCATTATTGGACTCACCAAACCACTTACAGTCTTTCAGGTACAAAATGACTGTTTCTCGCTGAGAAACTGCCAAAAAGCGGATTTCTGTCATAACATTGATTTACCTTCTGATTTTTTAAGGCAAGCTATGGAAAACGTCAGAAAATTGGAGAAAGGAGTCTATGTAGTTGATTTGAGAGACTCATTTCATTATTGGACTCACCAAACCACTTACAGTGTTTCAGGTACAAAATGACTGTTTCTCGCTGAGAAACTGCCAAAAAGCGGATTTCTGTCATAACATTGATTTACCTTCTGATTTTTTAAGGCAAGCTATGGAAAACGTCAGAAAATTGGAGAAAGGAGTCTATGTAGTTGATTTGAGAGACTCATTTCATTATTGGACTCACCAAACCACTTACAGTGTTTCAGGTACAAAATGACTGTTTCTCGCTGAGAAAATGCCAAAAAGCGGATTTCTGTCATAACATTGATTTACCTTCTGATTTTTTAAGGCAAGCTATTGAAAACGTTGGAAAATTGGAGAAAGGTGTCTATGTAGTTGATTTGAGGGACTCATTTCATTATTGGACTCACCAAACCACTTACAGTGTTTCAGGTACAAAATGACTGTTTCTCGCTGAGAAAATGCCAAAAAGCGGATCTCTGTCATAACATTGATTTGCCTTCTGATTTTTTAAGGCAAGCTATTGAAAACGTTAGAAAATTGGAGAAAGGTGTCTATGTAGTTGATTTGAGGGACTCATTTCATTATTGGACTCACCAAACCACTTACAGTGTTTCAGGTACAAAATGACTTTCTCGCTGAGAAAATGCCAAAAAGCGGATTTCTGTCATAACATTGATTTACCTGCTGATTTTTCAAGGCAAGCTATTGAAAACGTCAGAAAATTGGAGAAAGGAGTCTAAGTAGTTGATTTGAGGGACTCATTTCATTATTGGACTCACCAAACCACTTACAGTGTTTCAGGTACAAAATGACTGTTTCTCGCTGAGAAACTGCCAAAAAGCGGATTTCTGTCATAACATTGATTTACCTTCTGATTTTTTAAGGCAAGCTATTGAAAACGTCAGAAAATTGGAGAAAGGAGTCTAAGTAGTTGATTTGAGAGACTCATTTCATTATTGGACTCACCAAACCACTTACAGTGTTTCAGGTACAAAATGACCGTTTCTCGCTGAGAAAATGCCAAAAAGCGGATTTCTGTAATAACATTGTTTTACCTTCTGATTTTTTAAGGCAAGCTATTTAAAACGTTAGAAAATTGGAAAAAGGAGTCTATGTAGTTGATTTGAGGGACTCATTTCATTATTGGACTCACCAAACCACTTACAGTGTTTCAGGTACAAAATGACTGTTTGTCGCTGAGAAAATGCCAAAAAGCGGATTTCTGTAATAACATTGTTTTACCTTCTGAATTTTTAAGGCAACCTATTGAAAACGTCAGAAAATTGGAGAAAGGAGTCTATGTAGTTGATTTGAAAGACTCATTTCATTATTGGACTCACCAAACCACTTACAGTGTTTCAGGTACAAAATGACTGTTTCTCGCTGAAAAACTGCCAAAAAGCGGATTTCTGTCATAACATTGATTTACCTTCTGATTTTTTAAGGCAAGCTATTGAAAACGTCAGAAAATTGGAGAAAAGAGTCTATGTAGTTTGATTTGAGAGACTCATTTCATTATTGGACTCACCAAACCACTTACAGTGTTTCAGGTACAAAATGACTGTTTCTCGCTGAGAAAAGGCCAAAAAGCGGATTTCTGTCATAACATTGATTTACCTTCTGATTTTTTAAGGCAAGCTATTGAAAACGTTAGAAAATTGGAGAAAGGTGTCTATGTAGTTGATTTGAGCGACTCATTTCATTATTAGACTCACCAAACCACTTACAGTGTTTCAGGTACAAAATGACTGTTTCTCGCTGAGAAAATGCCAAAAAGCGGATTTCTGTCATAACATTGATTTACCTTCTGATTTTTCAAGGCAAGCTATTGAAAACGTTGGAAAATTGGAGAAAGGTGTCTATGTAGTTGATTTGAGGGACTCATTTCATTATTGGACTCACCAAACCACTTACAGTGTTTCAGGTACAAAATGACTGTTTCTCGCTGAGAAAATGCCAAAAAGCGGATTTCTGTCATAACATTGATTTACCTTCTGATTTTTCAAGGCAAGCTATTGAAACTGTCGGAAAATTGGAGAAATGAGTCTATGTAGTTGATTTGAGAGACTCATTTCATTATTGGACTCACCAAACCACTTACAGTGTTTCAGGTACAAAATGACTGTTTCTCGCTGAGAAAATGCCAAAAAGCGGATTTCTGTCATAACATTGATTTACCTTCTGATTTTTCAAGGCAAGCTATTGAAACTGTCGGAAAATTGGATAAATGAGTCTATGTAGTTGATTTGAGCGACTCATTTCATTATTGGACTCACCAAACCACTTACAGTGTTTCAGGTACAAAATGACTGTTTCTCGCTGAGAAAATGCCAAAAAGCGGATTTCTGTCATAACATTGATTTACCTTCTGATTTTTTAAGGCAAGCTATTGAAAACGTTGGAAAATTGGAGAAAGGTGTCTATGCAGTTGATTTGAGGGACTCATTTCATTATTGGACTCACCAAACCACTTACAGTGTTTCAGGTACAAAATGACTGTTTCTCGCTGAGAAAATGCCAAAAAGCGGATTTCTGTCATAACATTGATTTACCTTCTGATTTTTCAAGGCAAGCTATTGAAAATGTCGGAAAATTGGAGAAAGGAGTCTATGTAGTTGATTTGAGAGACTCATTTCATTATTGGACTCACCAAACCTCTTACAGTGTTTCAGGTACAAAATGACTGTTTCTCGCTGAGAAAATGCCAAAAAGCGGATTTCTGTCATAACATTGATTTACCTTCTTATTTTTTAAGGCAAGTTATTGAAAACGTTAGAAAATTGGAGAAAGGTGTCTATGTAGTTGATTTGAGAGACTCATTTCATTATTGGACTCACCAAACCACTTACAGTGTTTCAGGTACAAAATGACTGTTTCTCGCTGAGAAAATGCCAAAAAACGGATTTCTGTCATAACATTGATTTACCTTCTGATTTTTCAAGGCAAGCTATTGAAAACGTCATACAATTGGAGAAAGGAGTCTATGTAGTTGATTTGAGTGACTCATTTCATTATTGGACTCACCAAACCACTTACAGTGTTTCAGGTACAAAATGACCGTTTCTCGCTGAGAAAATGCCAAAAAGCGGATTTCTGTAATAACATTGTTTTACCTTCTGATTTTTTAAGGCAAGCTATTGAAAACGTCAGAAAATTGGAGAAAGGAGTCTATGTAGTTGATTTGAGGGACTCATTTCATTATTGGACTCACCAAACCACTTACAGTGTTTCAGGTACAAAATGACTGTTTCTCGCTGAGAAAATGCCAAAAAGCGGATTTCTGTAATAACATTGTTTTACCTTCTGAATTTTTAAGGAAAGCTATTGAAAACGTCAGAAAATTGGAGAAAGGAGTCTATGTAGTTGATTGGAGAGACTCATTTCATTATTGGACTCACCAAACCACTTACAGTGTTTCAGGTACAAAATGACTGTTTCTCGCTGAGAAAATGCCAAAAAGCGGATTTCTGTCACAACATTGATTTACCTTCTGATTTTTCAAGGCAAGCTATTGAAAACGTCAGAAAATTGGAGAAAGGAGTCTATGTAGTTGATTTGAGAGACTCATTTCATTATTGGACTCACCAAACCACTTACAGTGTTTCAGGTTCAAAATGACTGTTTCTCGCTGAGAAACTGCCAAAAAGCGGATTTCTGTAATAACATTGTTTTACCTTCTGATTTTTTAAGGCAAGCTATTGAAAACGTCAGAAAATTGGAGAAAGGAGTCTATGTAGTTGATTTGAGAGACTCATTTCATTATTGGACTCACCAAACCACTTACAGTGTTTCAGGTACAAAATGACTTTCTCGCTGAGAAAATGCCAAAAAGCGGATTTCTGTCATAACATTGATTTACCTGCTGATTTTTCAAGGCAAGCTATTGAAAACGTCAGAAAATTGGAGAAAGGTGTCTATGTAGTTGATTTGAGAGACTCATTTCATTATTGGACTCACCAAACCACTTACAGTGTTTCAGGTACAAAATGACTGTTTCTCGCTGAGAAAATGCCAAAAAGCGGATTTCTGTAATAACATTGTTTCAAGTGTCTGAGAGAGCTTAGCAAGGGGCCTCGCATTGACCATTACTTCCTTAGCGGTAGGGCAAATCAGCTGAGTGAAGCCCAGTGGCAGGATATTCACCACAGTCCACAGGGTATCAGAACCCCAGACGAAGCTCAATCAAGCACAGATCCATTTATGAACATCAGCCCAGAGCCCATCCAGCCACAGACAGCAGTAGAGCGGAGGCTGACTGGACGAAAACCTCAAATCTTGTGGCCTAAATCCTGTCAGAAAAAGGAGTGGGAAACCACAGACACAGACCTCGTCCACCTTTTAGAAGGTCTGAAAGGGGGTGTGGAGAAAAAACTGGACAAGATCGGAGAGACCATTTATAGCTATGGAGCAGAGAGATTTGGTGTGAAACGTGAGAACTTGCAGACACAGAAGGAACCATCTGCTCATCTCAACTCCAGGAGACAACAAGAGATTCAGAGACTCGTGAAAGAAAGGAGGTGCCTGAGGAAACAATGGAAGAAGGCCACGGAAGTGGAAAGGAAAGGCCTTGGGGCACTACAGGGCGACATCAAGCAGCGTCTGGCAGCACTGCGAAGAGCAGAAAGCCTGAGAAGGCAACATAAGAAGAGAGAGCGAACGAGGACTGCCTTCTACAGAGATCCCTATAAATTTGTTAAGGACCTCTTTGTCAGGGAGAAATCTGGGACCCTCAAAGTACCCATAAGAGAACTGGAAGAACATCTTCGGAAGACCTACTCCGACAAACAGAGGCATGTGCCAGCCAGCATTCCGGAGGATATGCCACCCATCCAACCACCTGAGCACCAGATGGAAACAAGGCCCCCCACATGGAGCGAAGTTGAGAGCACAGTAAAACGGGCAAGAACAGCTTCAGCCCCGGGGCCCAACGGCATTCCATACAGGGTGTATAAGAACACGCCAGGCATCTTTCAACCATCGAGCAGTTTCGCCAGATCAGCCTTCTCAATGTGGAAGGAAAGATTTTCTTCAGTGTCGTGGCCCGTAGGCTCTCAGCATTCCTGCTGGCGAACAACTTTGTTGACACCTCAGTGCAAAAGGCAGGGATGAGTGGGTTCTCAGGTTGCTTGGAACACACAAATGTCATCGGGCACCAAGTACAGACGGCCAAGAAGGAGAAGAAAGACCTGCATGTGGTGTTTTTAGATCTTGCCAATGCCTTCGGGTCAGTGCCTCATGAGATCTTGTGGACAGCGTTCAACTTCTTTCAAGTGCCAGAGGGCATCACAAGTCTAGTCAAAGCCTACTTCCAGGATCTCCAATTCTGTGTTACAGCACAGGATAGTACAACTGCCTGGCAGCACCTTGAGATAGGCATTATGGCGGGCTGCACCATCTCGCCACTGGTGTTTACAATGGCAATGGAGCTACTTATTCGTGCATCACGATGGGTGGTTGGAGGAGAACGATTGAAGAGCGGGCTCCGTCTTCCCCCAATCAGGGCGTACATGGACGACATGACGACAATAACAACAACGGTCGCATGTACCAAACGTCTGCTGGAGAAACTCCGGGGAAACATCAAATGGGCACGAATGGAGATTAAACCCAGCAAATCCCGTAGCATCTCCATTGTCAAAGGTAAGCTCACCAATGCAAGTTTCTATGTGGACGACCAGCCAATCCCAACAGTTCTGGAGAAGCCTATCAAAAGCCTTGGCCGATGGTATAGCGCAGAACTTAAAGACTCTGAGCAGGTGGAACAACTCAGGCAGGATACAATCAGCGGCCTCAAGCAGATTAACAACACTGCTCTCCCTGGAAAATTGAAGCTATGGTGCTTTAAGTTTGGGCTGCTACCTCGCCTCATGTGGCCAATTTCCATCTATGAGGTCACCTTATCTCATGTCAATCGGCTTGAGAGACTGGTGAATGCCCAAGTGAGGAAGTGGCTTGGACTGCCGAGATGCCTTTCCAGCATAGGCCTGTATGGCAATGGAGCGCTCTCCCTTCCAATCTCAAGCCTGGTGGAGGAGTACAAATGTGCCAAAACAAGGGTGGAAATGACTCTTACAGAATCCCGGGACCCATGCGTCAGAGATGCGGCTCCAAACCTGGCAACAGGGAGGAAATGGAAACCATCTGCAGCAGTAGCAGTGGCAAAGACCACCCTCAGACACCGGGATATAGTGGGACGAGTCCAACATGGCAGAGGGGGTCTTGGCCTGGAAGCAACAACACCCGCTTGGCAAAAGGCTACTCCGTCTGAACGGCGACACATGGTGGTTGAGGAGGTGCGCAACCAGGGGGAGGCAGCCAGGTGTGCCAAGGCAGTCTCCCAAGCCCAGCAAGGACGCTGGATGAGGTGGGAGGGTGTGGAGAGGAGGAAATTCACGTGGAATGAGATGTGGAGCATGGAGGCTAATAGGCTCAGCTTCATCATCAGAGCCACTTATGATGTCCTGCCCTCTCCAACCAACCTACATCTCTGGTATGGAGAGGACCCAGCCTGCCTGCAGTGTGCAGCCCCAGCAACCCTCAAACACATCCTGGTGGGTTGCAAGACCAGCCTGACTCAAGGAAGATACACCTGGCGCCATAACCAAGGGTTGAAGGGCTTGGCTGCCGAACTTGAGGACAAGAGGGTCACCATCAACGCCATGCCTTTCAAAACCCAGACCACCCTCCCACGGAAGACAACATTCGTCCGACAAGGGGAGAAACGGAGAACCAAGCCATCACCTCCAAACTCAGGCCCACTGGACACAGCCCGGGATTGGGAAATGCGGGTAGACCTCAGCCAGAGGCTCACTTTCCCGCCAGAAATCGCAGCAACCAACCTGCGCCCAGATTTGGTCCTCTGGTCCAAGTCCTGCCGGCGTGTCTTCATTGTGGAGCTGACTGTCCCGTGGGACATCGACGAAGCATTTGAAAGAAAAACGCTGTGTTATGCTAACCTAGCAGCTGATGCTGAGGCGCGGGGATGGAACGTAAAGGTGTGGCCAGTGGAGGTTGGCTGCCGAGGCTTTGTAGCCAGGTCCACCACACGGCTCCTGAAGGAAGTTGGGATCAGAGGACAGGCCCAGCGGAAGGCAATAAAAGAACTTGCCAAAGCAGCCGAACGGAGCAGTCACTGGCTGTGGCTGAAACGGAGGGATGCAACATGGGCTGTTTGATGACCACGGGGTGCCACCATATGACACACACCCAAGTCTGATCAGCATGTGGCAGGCCAACCTTGGAAGAGGGTGTATTGTGTTAAGAGGCCGAAACACCTGATGAAGACAAGGCACACAACTGATGACGTGTAGATTTGGTGGTGCCCCGCGATCCTGTCCAAACTCCACCCCACAGTCATGTCCGATAGGAGTTATCGTGCTGATATATTTTAGGGATATTAACAGCTAGTCCTATTAAGAATCCTACCTTCTGATTTTTTAAGGCAAGCTATTGAAAACGTCAGAAAATTGGAGAAAGGAGTCTATGTAGTTGATTTGAGAGACTCATTTCATTATTGGACTCACCAAACCACTTACAGTGTTTCAGGTACAAAATGACTGTTTCTCGCTGAGAAACTGCCAAAAAGCGGATTTCTGTCATAACATTGATTTACCTTCTGATTTTTTAAGGCAAGCTATGGAAAACGTCAGAAAATTGGAGAAAGGAGTCTATGTAGTTGATTTGAGAGACTCATTTCATTATTGGACTCACCAAACCACTTACAGTGTTTCAGGTACAAAATGACTGTTTCTCGCTGAGAAACTGCCAAAAAGCGGATTTCTGTCATAACATTGATTTACCTTCTGATTTTTTAAGGCAAGCTATGGAAAACGTCAGAAAATTGGAGAAAGGAGTCTATGTAGTTGATTTGAGAGACTCATTTCATTATTGGACTCACCAAACCACTTACAGTGTTTCAGGTACAAAATGACTGTTTCTCGCTGAGAAAATGCCAAAAAGCGGATTTCTGTCTTAACATTGATTTACCTTCTGATTTTTTAAGGCAAGCTATTGAAAACGTTGGAAAATTGGAGAAAGGTGTCTATGTAGTTGATTTGAGGGACTCATTTCATTATTGGACTCACCAAACCACTTACAGTGTTTCAGGTACAAAATGACTGTTTCTCGCTGAGAAAATGCCAAAAAGCGGATCTCTGTCGTAACATTGATTTGCCTTCTGATTTTTTAAGGCAAGCTATTGAAAACGTTAGAAAATTGGAGAAAGGTGTCTATGTAGTTGATTTGAGGGACTCATTTCATTATTGGACTCACCAAACCACTTACAGTGTTTCAGGTACAAAATGACTTTCTCGCTGAGAAAATGCCAAAAAGCGGATTTCTGTCATAACATTGATTTACCTGCTGATTTTTCAAGGCAAGCTATTGAAAACGTCAGAAAATTGGAGAAAGGAGTCTAAGTAGTTGATTTGAGGGACTCATTTCATTATTGGACTCACCAAACCACTTACAGTGTTTCAGGTACAAAATGACTGTTTCTCGCTGAGAAACTGCCAAAAAGCGGATTTCTGTCATAACATTGATTTACCTTCTGATTTTTTAAGGCAAGCTATTGAAAACGTCAGAAAATTGGAGAAAGGAGTCTAAGTAGTTGATTTGAGAGACTCATTTCATTATTGGACTCACCAAACCACTTACAGTGTTTCAGGTACAAAATGACCGTTTCTCGCTGAGAAAATGCCAAAAAGCGGATTTCTGTAATAACATTGTTTTACCTTCTGATTTTTTAAGGCAAGCTATTTAAAACGTTAGAAAATTGGAAAAAGGAGTCTATGTAGTTGATTTGAGGGACTCATTTCATTATTGGACTCACCAAACCACTTACAGTGTTTCAGGTACAAAATGACTGTTTGTCGCTGAGAAAATGCCAAAAAGCGGATTTCTGTAATAACATTGTTTTACCTTCTGAATTTTTAAGGCAACCTATTGAAAACGTCAGAAAATTGGAGAAAGGAGTCTATGTAGTTGATTTGAAAGACTCATTTCATTATTGGACTCACCAAACCACTTACAGTGTTTCAGGTACAAAATGACTGTTTCTCGCTGAAAAACTGCCAAAAAGCGGATTTCTGTCATAACATTGATTTACCTTCTGATTTTTTAAGGCAAGCTATTGAAAACGTCAGAAAATTGGAGAAAAGAGTCTATGTAGTTTGATTTGAGAGACTCATTTCATTATTGGACTCACCAAACCACTTACAGTGTTTCAGGTACAAAATGACTGTTTCTCGCTGAGAAAAGGCCAAAAAGCGGATTTCTGTCATAACATTGATTTACCTTCTGATTTTTTAAGGCAAGCTATTGAAAACGTTAGAAAATTGGAGAAAGGTGTCTATGTAGTTGATTTGAGCGACTCATTTCATTATTAGACTCACCAAACCACTTACAGTGTTTCAGGTACAAAATGACTGTTTCTCGCTGAGAAAATGCCAAAAAGCGGATTTCTGTCATAACATTGATTTACCTTCTGATTTTTCAAGGCAAGCTATTGAAAACGTTGGAAAATTGGAGAAAGGTGTCTATGTAGTTGATTTGAGGGACTCATTTCATTATTGGAGTCACCAAACCACTTACAGTGTTTCAGGTACAAAATGACTGTTTCTCGCTGAGAAAATGCCAAAAAGCGGATTTCTGTCATAACATTGATTTACCTTCTGATTTTTTAAGGCAAGCTATTGAAAACGTTGGAAAATTGGAGAAAGGTGTCTATGCAGTTGATTTGAGGGACTCATTTCATTATTGGACTCACCAAACCACTTACAGTGTTTCAGGTACAAAATGACTGTTTCTCGCTGAGAAAATGCCAAAAAGCGGATTTCTGTCATAACATTGATTTACCTTCTGATTTTTCAAGGCAAGCTATTGAAAATGTCGGAAAATTGGAGAAAGGAGTCTATGTAGTTGATTTGAGAGACTCATTTCATTATTGGACTCACCAAACCTCTTACAGTGTTTCAGGTACAAAATGACTGTTTCTCGCTGAGAAAATGCCAAAAAGCGGATTTCTGTCATAACATTGATTTACCTTCTTATTTTTTAAGGCAAGTTATTGAAAACGTTAGAAAATTGGAGAAAGGTGTCTATGTAGTTGATTTGAGAGACTCATTTCATTATTGGACTCACCAAACCACTTACAGTGTTTCAGGTACAAAATGACTGTTTCTCGCTGAGAAAATGCCAAAAAACGGATTTCTGTCATAACATTGATTTACCTTCTGATTTTTCAAGGCAAGCTATTGAAAACGTCATACAATTGGAGAAAGGAGTCTATGTAGTTGATTTGAGTGACTCATTTCATTATTGGACTCACCAAACCACTTACAGTGTTTCAGGTACAAAATGACTGTTTCTCGCTGAGAAAATACCAAAAAGCGGATTTCTGTCATAACATTGATTTACCTTCTGATTTTTCAAGGCAAGCTATTGAAACTGTCGGAAAATTGGATAAATGAGTCTATGTAGTTGATTTGAGCGACTCATTTCATTATTGGACTCACCAAACCACTTACAGTGTTTCAGGTACAAAATGACTGTTTCTCGCTGAGAAAATGCCAAAAAGCGGATTTCTGTCATAACATTGATTTACCTTCTGATTTTTTAAGGCAAGCTATTGAAAACGTTGGAAAATTGGAGAAAGGTGTCTATGCAGTTGATTTGAGGGACTCATTTCATTATTGGACTCACCAAACCACTTACAGTGTTTCAGGTACAAAATGACTGTTTCTCGCTGAGAAAATGCCAAAAAGCGGATTTCTGTCATAACATTGATTTACCTTCTGATTTTTCAAGGCAAGCTATTGAAAATGTCGGAAAATTGGAGAAAGGAGTCTATGTAGTTGATTTGAGAGACTCATTTCATTATTGGACTCACCAAACCTCTTACAGTGTTTCAGGTACAAAATGACTGTTTCTCGCTGAGAAAATGCCAAAAAGCGGATTTCTGTCATAACATTGATTTACCTTCTTATTTTTTAAGGCAAGTTATTGAAAACGTTAGAAAATTGGAGAAAGGTGTCTATGTAGTTGATTTGAGAGACTCATTTCATTATTGGACTCACCAAACCACTTACAGTGTTTCAGGTACAAAATGACTGTTTCTCGCTGAGAAAATGCCAAAAAACGGATTTCTGTCATAACATTGATTTACCTTCTGATTTTTCAAGGCAAGCTATTGAAAACGTCATACAATTGGAGAAAGGAGTCTATGTTGTTGATTTGAGTGACTCATTTCATTATTGGACTCACCAAACCACTTACAGTGTTTCAGGTACAAAATGACTGTTTCTCGCTGAGAAAATGCCAAAAAGCGGATTTCTGTCATAACATTGATTTACCTTCTGATTTTTCAAGGCAAGCTATTGAAACTGTCGGAAAATTGGATAAATGAGTCTATGTAGTTGATTTGAGCGACTCATTTCATTATTGGACTCACCAAACCACTTACAGTGTTTCAGGTACAAAATGACTGTTTCTCGCTGAGAAAATGCCAAAAAGCGGATTTCTGTCATAACATTGATTTACCTTCTGATTTTTTAAGGCAAGCTATTGAAAACGTTGGAAAATTGGAGAAAGGTGTCTATGTAGTTGATTTGAGAGACTCATTTCATTATTGGACTCACCAAACCTCTTACAGTGTTTCAGGTACAAAATGACTGTTTCTCGCTGAGAAAATGCCAAAAAGCGGATTTCTGTCATAACATTGATTTACCTTCTTATTTTTTAAGGCAAGTTATTGAAAACTTTAGAAAATTGGAGAAAGGTGTCTATGTAGTTGATTTGAGAGACTCATTTCATTATTGGACTCACCAAACCACTTACAGTGTTTCAGGTACAAAATGACTGTTTCTCGCTGAGAAAATGCCAAAAAACGGATTTCTGTCATAACATTGATTTACCTTCTGATTTTTCAAGGCAAGCTATTGAAAACGTCATACAATTGGAGAAAGGAGTCTATGTAGTTGATTTGAGTGACTCATTTCATTATTGGACTCACCAAACCACTTACAGTGTTTCAGGTACAAAATGACTGTTTCTCGATGAGAAAATGCCAAAAAGCGGATTTCTGTCATAACATTGATTTACCTTCTGATTTTTTAAGGCAAGCTATTGAAAACGTTAGAAAATTGGAGAAAGGTGTCTATGTAGTTGATTTGAGAGACTCATTTCATTATTGGACTCACCAAACCACTTACAGTGTTTCAGATACAAAATGACTGTTTCTCGCTGAGAAAATGCCAAAAAGCGGATTTCTGTCATAACATTGATTTACCTTCTGATTTTTCAAGGCAAGCTATTGAAAACGTCATAAAATTGGAGAAAGGAGTCTATGTAGTTGATTTGAGAGACTCATTTCATTATTGGACTCACCAAACCACTTACAGTGTTTCAGGTACAAAATGACTGTTTCTCGCTGAGAAAATGCCAAAAAGCGGATTTCTGTCATAACATTGATTTACCTTCTGATTTTTTAAGGCAAGCTATTGAAAACGTTGGAAAATTGGAGAAAGGTGTCTATGCAGTTGATTTGAGGGACTCATTTCATTACTGGACTCACCAAACCACTTACAGTGTTTCAGGTACAAAATGACTGTTTCTCGCTGAGAAAATGCCAAAAAGCGGATTTCTGTCATAACATTGATTTACCTTCTGATTTTTCAAGGCAAGCTATTGAAAATGTCGGAAAATTGGAGAAAGGAGTCTATGTCGTTGATTTGAGAGACTCATTTCATTATTGGACTCACCAAACCTCTTACAGTGTTTCAGGTACAAAATGACTGTTTCTCGCTGAGAAAATGCCAAAAAGCGGATTTCTGTCATAACATTGATTTACCTTCTGATTTTTTAAGGCAAGCTATTGAAAACGTTAGAAAATTGGAGAAAGGTGTCTATGTAGTTGATTTGAGAGACTCATTTCATTATTGGACTCACCAAACCACTTACAGTGTTTCAGGTACAAAATGACTGTTTCTCGCTGAGAAAATGCCAAAAAGCGGATTTCTGTCATAACATTGATTTACCTTCTGATTTTTCAAGGCAAGCTATTGAAAATGTCGGAAAATTGGAGAAAGGAGTCTATGTAGTTGATTTGAGAGACTCATTTCATTATTGGACTCACCAAACCACTTACAGTGTTTCAGGTACAAAATGACTGTTTCTCGCTGAGAAAATGCCAAAAAGCGGATTTCTGTCATAACATTGATTTACCTTCTGATTTTTTAAGGCAAGCTATTGAAAACGTTAGAAAATTGGAGAAAGGTGTCTATGTAGTTGATTTGAGAGACTCATTTCATTATTGGACTCACCAAACCTCTTTCAGTGTTTCAGGTACAAAATGACTGTTTCTCGCTGAGAAAATGCCAAAAAGCGGATTTCTGTCATAACATTGATTTACCTTCTGATTTTTCAAGGCAAGCTATTGAAAATGTCGGAAAATTGGAGAAAGGAGTCTATGTAGTTGATTTGAGAGACTCATTTCATTATTGGACTCACCAAACCTCTTACAGTGTTTCAGGTACAAAATGACTGTTTCTCGCTGAGAAAATGCAAAAAAGCGGATTTCTGTCATAACATTGATTTACCTTCTGATTTTTTAAGGCAAGCTATTGAAAACGTTAGAAAATTGGAGAAAGGTGTCTATGTAGTTGATTTGAGAGACTCATTTCATTATTGGACTCACCAAACCACTTACAGTGTTTCAGGTACAAAATGACTGTTTCTCGCTGAGAAAATGCCAAAAAGCGGATTTCTGTCATAACATTGATTTACCTTCTGATTTTTCAAGGCAAGCTATTGAAAACGTCATAAAATTGGAGAAAGGAGTCTATGTAGTTGATTTGAGAGACTCATTTCATTATTGGACTCACCAAACCACTTACAGTGTTTCAGGTACAAAATGACTGTTTCTCGCTGAGAAAATGCCAAAAAGCGGATTTCTGTCATAACATTGATTTACCTTCTGATTTTTCAAGGCAAGCTATTGAAAATGTCGGAAAATTGGAGAAAGGAGTCTATGTAGTTGATTTGAGAGACTCATTTCATTATTGGACTCACCAAACCACTTACAGTGTTTCAGGTACAAAATGACTGTTTCTCGCTGAGAAAATGCCAAAAAGCGGATTTCTGTCATAACATTGATTTACCTTCTGATTTTTTAAGGCAAGCTATTGAAAACGTTAGAAAATTGGAGAAAGGTGTCTATGTAGTTGATTTGAGAGACTCATTTCATTATTGGACTCACCAAACCTCTTTCAGTGTTTCAGGTACAAAATGACTGTTTCTCGCTGAGAAAATGCCAAAAAGCGGATTTCTGTCATAACATTGATTTACCTTCTGATTTTTTAAGGCAAGCTATTGAAAACGTTAGAAAATTGGAGAAAGGTGTCTATGTAGTTGATTTGAGAGACTCATTTCATTATTGGACTCTCCAAACTGCTTACAGTGTTTCAGGTACAAAATGACTGTTTCTCGCTGAGAAAATGCCAAAAAGCGGATTTCTGTCATAACATTGATTTACCTTCTGATTTTTCAAGGCAAGCTATTGAAAACGTTAGAAAATTGGAGAAAGGTGTCTATGTAGTTGATTTGAGAGACTCATTTCATTATTGGACTCACCAAACCACTTACAGTGTTTCAGGTACAAAATGACTGTTTCTCGCTGAGAAAATGCCAAAAAACGGATTTCTGTCATAACATTGATTTACCTTCTGATTTTTCAAGGCAAGCTATTGAAAACGTCATACAATTGGAGAAAGGAGTCTATGTAGTTGATTTGAGTGACTCATTTCATTATTGGACTCACCAAACCACTTACAGTGTTTCAGGTACAAAATGACTGTTTCTCGCTGAGAAAATGCCAAAAAATGGATTTCTGTCATAACATTGATTTACCTTCTGATTTTTTAAGGCAAGCTATTGAAAACGTTAGAAAATTGGAGAAAGGTGTCTATGTAGTTGATTTGAGAGACTCATTTCATTATTGGACTCACCAAACCACTTACAGTGTTTCAGGTACAAAATGACTGTTTCTCGCTGAGAAAATGCCAAAAAGCGGATTTCTGTCATAACATTGATTTACCTTCTGATTTTTCAAGGCAAGCTATTGAAAACGTCATAAAATTGGAGAAAGGAGTCTATGTAGTTGATTTGAGAGACTCATTTCATTATTGGACTCACCAAACCACTTACAGTGTTTCAGGTACAAAATGACTGTTTCTCGCTGAGAAAATGCCAAAAAGCGGATTTCTGTCATAACATTGATTTACCTTCTGATTTTTTAAGGCAAGCTATTGAAAACGTTGGAAAATTGGAGAAAGGTGTCTATGCAGTTGATTTGAGGGACTCATTTCATTACTGGACTCACCAAACCACTTACAGTGTTTCAGGTACAAAATGACTGTTTCTCGCTGAGAAAATGCCAAAAAGCGGATTTCTGTCATAACATTGATTTACCTTCTGATTTTTCAAGGCAAGCTATTGAAAATGTCGGAAAATTGGAGAAAGGAGTCTATGTAGTTGATTTGAGAGACTCATTTCATTATTGGACTCACCAAACCTCTTACAGTGTTTCAGGTACAAAATGACTGTTTCTCGCTGAGAAAATGCCAAAAAGCGGATTTCTGTCATAACATTGATTTACCTTCTGATTTTTTAAGGCAAGCTATTGAAAACGTTAGAAAATTGGAGAAAGGTGTCTATGTAGTTGATTTGAGAGACTCATTTCATTATTGGACTCACCAAACCACTTACAGTGTTTCAGGTACAAAATGACTGTTTCTCGCTGAGAAAATGCCAAAAAGCGGATTTCTGTCATAACATTGATTTACCTTCTGATTTTTTAAGGCAAGCTATTGAAAACGTTAGAAAATTGGAGAAAGGTGTCTATGTAGTTGATTTGAGAGACTCATTTCATTATTGGACTCACCAAACCTCTTTCAGTGTTTCAGGTACAAAATGACTGTTTCTCGCTGAGAAAATGCCAAAAAGCGGATTTCTGTCATAACATTGATTTACCTTCTGATTTTTTAAGGCAAGCTATTGAAAACGTTAGAAAATTGGAGAAAGGTGTCTATGTAGTTGATTTGAGAGACTCATTTCATTATTGGACTCTCCAAACTGCTTACAGTGTTTCAGGTACAAAATGACTGTTTCTCGCTGAGAAAATGCCAAAAAGCGGATTTCTGTCATAACATTGATTTACCTTCTGATTTTTCAAGGCAAGCTATTGAAAACGTTAGAAAATTGGAGAAAGGTGTCTATGTAGTTGATTTGAGAGACTCATTTCATTATTGGACTCACCAAACCACTTACAGTGTTTCAGGTACAAAATGACTGTTTCTCGCTGAGAAAATGCCAAAAAACGGATTTCTGTCATAACATTGATTTACCTTCTGATTTTTCAAGGCAAGCTATTGAAAACGTCATACAATTGGAGAAAGGAGTCTATGTAGTTGATTTGAGTGACTCATTTCATTATTGGACTCACCAAACCACTTACAGTGTTTCAGGTACAAAATGACTGTTTCTCGCTGAGAAAATGCCAAAAAGCGGATTTCTGTCATAACATTGATTTACCTTCTGATTTTTTAAGGCAAGCTATTGAAAACGTTAGAAAATTGGAGAAAGGTGTCTATGTAGTTGATTTGAGAGACTCATTTCATTATTGGACTCACCAAACCACTTACAGTGTTTCAGGTACAAAATGACTGTTTCTCGCTGAGAAAATGCCAAAAAGCGGATTTCTGTCATAACATTGATTTACCTTCTGATTTTTCAAGGCAAGCTATTGAAAACGTCATAAAATTGGAGAAAGGAGTCTATGTAGTTGATTTGAGAGACTCATTTCATTATTGGACTCACCAAACCACTTACAGTGTTTCAGGTACAAAATGACTGTTTCTCGCTGAGAAAATGCCAAAAAGCGGATTTCTGTCATAACATTGATTTACCTTCTGATTTTTTAAGGCAAGCTATTGAAAACGTTGGAAAATTGGAGAAAGGTGTCTATGCAGTTGATTTGAGGGACTCATTTCATTACTGGACTCACCAAACCACTTACAGTGTTTCAGGTACAAAATGACTGTTTCTCGCTGAGAAAATGCCAAAAAGCGGATTTCTGTCATAACATTGATTTACCTTCTGATTTTTCAAGGCAAGCTATTGAAAATGTCGGAAAATTGGAGAAAGGAGTCTATGTAGTTGATTTGAGAGACTCATTTCATTATTGGACTCACCAAACCTCTTACAGTGTTTCAGGTACAAAATGACTGTTTCTCGCTGAGAAAATGCCAAAAAGCGGATTTCTGTCATAACATTGATTTACCTTCTGATTTTTTAAGGCAAGCTATTGAAAACGTTAGAAAATTGGAGAAAGGTGTCTATGTAGTTGATTTGAGAGACTCATTTCATTATTGGACTCACCAAACCACTTACAGTGTTTCAGGTACAAAATGACTGTTTCTCGCTGAGAAAATGCCAAAAAGCGGATTTCTGTCATAACATTGATTTACCTTCTGATTTTTTAAGGCAAGCTATTGAAAACGTTAGAAAATTGGAGAAAGGTGTCTATGTAGTTGATTTGAGAGATGCATTTCATTATTGGACTCACCAAACCACTTACAGTGTTTCAGGTACAAAATGACTGTTTCTCGCTGAGAAAATGCCAAAAAGCGGATTTCTGTCATAACATTGATTTACCTTCTGATTTTTCAAGGCAAGCTATTGAAAATGTCGGAAAATTGGAGAAAGGAGTCTATGTAGTTGATTTGAGAGACTCATTTCATTATTGGACTCACCAAACCACTTACAGTGTTTCAGGTACAAAATGACTGTTTCTCGCTGAGAAAATGCCAAAAAGCGGATTTCTGTCATAACATTGATTTACCTTCTGATTTTTCAAGGCAAGCTATTGAAAATGTCGGAAAATTGGAGAAAGGAGTCTATGTAGTTGATTTGAGAGACTCATTTCATTATTGGACTCACCAAACCACTTACAGTGTTTCAGGTACAAAATGACTGTTTCTCGCTGAGAAAATGCCAAAAAGCGGATTTCTGTCATAACATTGATTTACCTTCTGATTTTTTAAGGCAAGCTATTGAAAACGTTAGAAAATTGGAGAAAGGTGTCTATGTAGTTGATTTGAGAGACTCATTTCATTATTGGACTCACCAAACCTCTTTCAGTGTTTCAGGTACAAAATGACTGTTTCTCGCTGAGAAAATGCCAAAAAGCGGATTTCTGTCATAACATTGATTTACCTTCTGATTTTTTAAGGCAAGCTATTGAAAACGTTAGAAAATTGGAGAAAGGTGTCTATGTAGTTGATTTGAGAGACTCATTTCATTATTGGACTCACCAAACCACTTACAGTGTTTCAGGTACAAAATGACTGTTTCTCGCTGAGAAAATGCCAAAAAGCGGATTTCTGTCATAACATTGATTTACCTTCTGATTTTTTAAGGCAAGCTATTGAAAACGTTAGAAAATTGGAGAAAGGTGTCTATGTAGTTGATTTGAGAGATGCATTTCATTATTGGACTCACCAAACCACTTACAGTGTTTCAGGTACAAAATGACTGTTTCTCGCTGAGAAAATGCCAAAAAGCGGATTTCTGTCATAACATTGATTTACCTTCTGATTTTTCAAGGCAAGCTATTGAAAATGTCGGAAAATTGGAGAAAGGAGTCTATGTAGTTGATTTGAGAGACTCATTTCATTATTGGACTCACCAAACCACTTACAGTGTTTCAGGTACAAAATGACTGTTTCTCGCTGAGAAAATGCCAAAAAGCGGATTTCTGTCATAACATTGATTTACCTTCTGATTTTTTAAGGCAAGCTATTGAAAACGTTAGAAAATTGGAGAAAGGTGTCTATGTAGTTGATTTGAGAGACTCATTTCATTATTGGACTCACCAAACCTCTTACAGTGTTTCAGGTACAAAATGACTGTTTCTCGCTGAGAAAATGCCAAAAAGCGGATTTCTGTCATAACATTGATTTACCTTCTGATTTTTTAAGGCAAGCTATTGAAAACGTTAGAAGATTGGAGAAAGGTGTCTATGAGTTGATTTGAGAGACTCATTTCATTATTGGACTCACCAAACCACTTACAGTGTTTCAGGTACAAAATGACTGTTTCTCGCTGAGAAAATGCCAAAAAGCGGATTTCTGTCATAACATTGATTTACCTTCTGATTTTTTAAGGCAAGCTATTGAAAACGTTAGAAAATTGGAGAAAGGTGTCTATGTAGTTGATTTGAGAGACTCATTTCATTATTGGACTCACCAAACCACTTACAGTGTTTCAGGTACAAAATGACTGTTTCTCGCTGAGAAAATGCCAAAAAGCGGATTTCTGTCATAACATTGATTTACCTTCTGATTTTTCAAGGCAAGCTATTGAAAACGTCATAAAATTGGAGAAAGGAGTCTATGTAGTTGATTTGAGAGACTCATTTCATTATTGGACTCACCAAACCACTTACAGTGTTTCAGGTACAAAATGACTGTTTCTCGCTGAGAAAATGCCAAAAAGCGGATTTCTGTCATAACATTGATTTACCTTCTGATTTTTTAAGGCAAGCTATTGAAAACGTTAGAAAATTGGAGAAAGGAGTCTATGTAGTTGATTTGAGAGACTCATTTCATTATTGGACTCACCAAACCACTTACAGTGTTTCAGGTACAAAATGACTGTTTCTCGCTGAGAAAATGCCAAAAAGCGGATTTCTGTCATAACATTGATTTACCTTCTGATTTTTCAAGGCAAGCTATTGAAAATGTCGGAAAATTGGAGAAAGGAGTCTATGTAGTTGATTTGAGAGACTCATTTCATTATTGGACTCACCAAACCACTTACAGTGTTTCAGGTACAAAATGACTGTTTCTCGCTGAGAAAATGCCAAAAAGCGGATTTCTGTCATAACATTGATTTACCTTCTGATTTTTTAAGGCAAGCTATTGAAAACGTTAGAAAATTGGAGAAAGGTGTCTATGTAGTTGATTTGAGAGACTCATTTCATTATTGGACTCACCAAACCTCTTTCAGTGTTTCAGGTACAAAATGACTGTTTCTCGCTGAGAAAATGCCAAAAAGCGGATTTCTGTCATAACATTGATTTACCTTCTGATTTTTCAAGGCAAGCTATTGAAAATGTCGGAAAATTGGAGAAAGGAGTCTATGTAGTTGATTTGAGAGACTCATTTCATTATTGGACTCACCAAACCACTTACAGTGTTTCAGGTACAAAATGACTGTTTCTCGCTGAGAAAATGCCAAAAAGCGGATTTCTGTCATAACATTGATTTACCTTCTGATTTTTTAAGGCAAGCTATTGAAAACGTTAGAAAATTGGAGAAAGGTGTCTATGTAGTTGATTTGAGAGACTCATTTCATTATTGGACTCACCAAACCTCTTTCAGTGTTTCAGGTACAAAATGACTGTTTCTCGCTGAGAAAATGCCAAAAAGCGGATTTCTGTCATAACATTGATTTACCTTCTGATTTTTTAAGGCAAGCTATTGAAAACGTTAGAAAATTGGAGAAAGGTGTCTATGTAGTTGATTTGAGAGACTCATTTCATTATTGGACTCACCAAACCACTTACAGTGTTTCAGGTACAAAATGACTGTTTCTCGCTGAGAAAATGCCAAAAAGCGGATTTCTGTCATAACATTGATTTACCTTCTGATTTTTTAAGGCAAGCTATTGAAAACGTTAGAAAATTGGAGAAAGGTGTCTATGTAGTTGATTTGAGAGATGCATTTCATTATTGGACTCACCAAACCACTTACAGTGTTTCAGGTACAAAATGACTGTTTCTCGCTGAGAAAATGCCAAAAAGCGGATTTCTGTCATAACATTGATTTACCTTCTGATTTTTCAAGGCAAGCTATTGAAAACGTCATAAAATTGGAGAAAGGAGTCTATGTAGTTGATTTGAGAGACTCATTTCATTATTGGACTCACCAAACCACTTACAGTGTTTCAGGTACAAAATGACTGTTTCTCGCTGAGAAAATGCCAAAAAGCGGATTTCTGTCATAACATTGATTTACCTTCTGATTTTTCAAGGCAAGCTATTGAAAATGTCGGAAAATTGGAGAAAGGAGTCTATGTAGTTGATTTGAGAGACTCATTTCATTATTGGACTCACCAAACCACTTACAGTGTTTCAGGTACAAAATGACTGTTTCTCGCTGAGAAAATGCCAAAAAGCGGATTTCTGTCATAACATTGATTTACCTTCTGATTTTTTAAGGCAAGCTATTGAAAACGTTAGAAAATTGGAGAAAGGTGTCTATGTAGTTGATTTGAGAGACTCATTTCATTATTGGACTCACCAAACCTCTTTCAGTGTTTCAGGTACAAAATGACTGTTTCTCGCTGAGAAAATGCCAAAAAGCGGATTTCTGTCATAACATTGATTTACCTTCTGATTTTTTAAGGCAAGCTATTGAAAACGTTAGAAAATTGGAGAAAGGTGTCTATGTAGTTGATTTGAGAGACTCATTTCATTATTGGACTCTCCAAACTGCTTACAGTGTTTCAGGTACAAAATGACTGTTTCTCGCTGAGAAAATGCCAAAAAGCGGATTTCTGTCATAACATTGATTTACCTTCTGATTTTTTAAGGCAAGCTATTGAAAACGTTAGAAAATTGGAGAAAGGTGTCTATGTAGTTGATTTGAGAGACTCATTTCATTATTGGACTCACCAAACCACTTACAGTGTTTCAGGTACAAAATGACTGTTTCTCGCTGAGAAAATGCCAAAAAGCGGATTTCTGTCATAACATTGATTTACCTTCTGATTTTTCAAGGCAAGCTATTGAAAACGTCATAAAATTGGAGAAAGGAGTCTATGTAGTTGATTTGAGAGACTCATTTCATTATTGGACTCACCAAACCACTTACAGTGTTTCAGGTACAAAATGACTGTTTCTCGCTGAGAAAATGCCAAAAAGCGGATTTCTGTCATAACATTGATTTACCTTCTGATTTTTTAAGGCAAGCTATTGAAAACGTTGGAAAATTGGAGAAAGGTGTCTATGCAGTTGATTTGAGGGACTCATTTCATTACTGGACTCACCAAACCACTTACAGTGTTTCAGGTACAAAATGACTGTTTCTCGCTGAGAAAATGCCAAAAAGCGGATTTCTGTCATAACATTGATTTACCTTCTGATTTTTCAAGGCAAGCTATTGAAAATGTCGGAAAATTGGAGAAAGGAGTCTATGTAGTTGATTTGAGAGACTCATTTCATTATTGGACTCACCAAACCTCTTACAGTGTTTCAGGTACAAAATGACTGTTTCTCGCTGAGAAAATGCCAAAAAGCGGATTTCTGTCATAACATTGATTTACCTTCTGATTTTTTAAGGCAAGCTATTGAAAACGTTAGAAAATTGGAGAAAGGTGTCTATGTAGTTGATTTGAGAGACTCATTTCATTATTGGACTCACCAAACCACTTACAGTGTTTCAGGTACAAAATGACTGTTTCTCGCTGAGAAAATGCCAAAAAGCGGATTTCTGTCATAACATTTATTTACCTTCTGATTTTTTAAGGCAAGCTATTGAAAACGTTAGAAAATTGGAGAAAGGTGTCTATGTAGTTGATTTGAGAGATGCATTTCATTATTGGACTCACCAAACCACTTACAGTGTTTCAGGTACAAAATGACTGTTTCTCGCTGAGAAAATGCCAAAAAGCGGATTTCTGTCATAACATTGATTTACCTTCTGATTTTTCAAGGCAAGCTATTGAAAATGTCGGAAAATTGGAGAAAGGAGTCTATGTAGTTGATTTGAGAGACTCATTTCATTATTGGACTCACCAAACCACTTACAGTGTTTCAGGTACAAAATGACTGTTTCTCGCTGAGAAAATGCCAAAAAGCGGATTTCTGTCATAACATTGATTTACCTTCTGATTTTTCAAGGCAAGCTATTGAAAATGTCGGAAAATTGGAGAAAGGAGTCTATGTAGTTGATTTGAGAGACTCATTTCATTATTGGACTCACCAAACCTCTTACAGTGTTTCAGGTACAAAATGACTGTTTCTCGCTGAGAAAATGCAAAAAAGCGGATTTCTGTCATAACATTGATTTACCTTCTGATTTTTTAAGGCAAGCTATTGAAAACGTTAGAAAATTGGAGAAAGGTGTCTATGTAGTTGATTTGAGAGACTCATTTCATTATTGGACTCACCAAACCACTTACAGTGTTTCAGGTACAAAATGACTGTTTCTCGCTGAGAAAATGCCAAAAAGCGGATTTCTGTCATAACATTGATTTACCTTCTGATTTTTCAAGGCAAGCTATTGAAAACGTCATAAAATTGGAGAAAGGAGTCTATGTAGTTGATTTGAGAGACTCATTTCATTATTGGACTCACCAAACCACTTACAGTGTTTCAGGTACAAAATGACTGTTTCTCGCTGAGAAAATGCCAAAAAGCGGATTTCTGTCATAACATTGATTTACCTTCTGATTTTTTAAGGCAAGCTATTGAAAACGTTAGAAAATTGGAGAAAGGTGTCTATGTAGTTGATTTGAGAGACTCATTTCATTATTGGACTCACCAAACCACTTACAGTGTTTCAGGTACAAAATGACTGTTTCTCGCTGAGAAAATGCCAAAAAGCGGATTTCTGTCATAACATTGATTTACCTTCTGATTTTTCAAGGCAAGCTATTGAAAACGTCATAAAATTGGAGAAAGGAGTCTATGTAGTTGATTTGAGAGACTCATTTCATTATTGGACTCACCAAACCACTTACAGTGTTTCAGGTACAAAATGACTGTTTCTCGCTGAGAAAATGCCAAAAAGCGGATTTCTGTCATAACATTGATTTACCTTCTGATTTTTCAAGGCAAGCTATTGAAAATGTCGGAAAATTGGAGAAAGGAGTCTATGTAGTTGATTTGAGAGACTCATTTCATTATTGGACTCACCAAACCACTTACAGTGTTTCAGGTACAAAATGACTGTTTCTCGCTGAGAAAATGCCAAAAAGCGGATTTCTGTCATAACATTGATTTACCTTCTGATTTTTTAAGGCAAGCTATTGAAAACGTTAGAAAATTGGAGAAAGGTGTCTATGTAGTTGATTTGAGAGACTCATTTCATTATTGGACTCACCAAACCTCTTTCAGTGTTTCAGGTACAAAATGACTGTTTCTCGCTGAGAAAATGCCAAAAAGCGGATTTCTGTCATAACATTGATTTACCTTCTGATTTTTTAAGGCAAGCTATTGAAAACGTTAGAAAATTGGAGAAAGGTGTCTATGTAGTTGATTTGAGAGACTCATTTCATTATTGGACTCTCCAAACTGCTTACAGTGTTTCAGGTACAAAATGACTGTTTCTCGCTGAGAAAATGCCAAAAAGCGGATTTCTGTCATAACATTGATTTACCTTCTGATTTTTTAAGGCAAGCTATTGAAAACGTTAGAAAATTGGAGAAAGGTGTCTATGTAGTTGATTTGAGAGACTCATTTCATTATTGGACTCACCAAACCACTTACAGTGTTTCAGGTACAAAATGACTGTTTCTCGCTGAGAAAATGCCAAAAAGCGGATTTCTGTCATAACATTGATTTACCTTCTGATTTTTCAAGGCAAGCTATTGAAAACGTCATAAAATTGGAGAAAGGAGTCTATGTAGTTGATTTGAGAGACTCATTTCATTATTGGACTCTCCAAACTGCTTACAGTGTTTCAGGTACAAAATGACTGTTTCTCGCTGAGAAAATGCCAAAAAGCGGATTTCTGTCATAACATTGATTTACCTTCTGATTTTTTAAGGCAAGCTATTGAAAACGTTAGAAAATTGGAGAAAGGTGTCTATGTAGTTGATTTGAGAGACTCATTTCATTATTGGACTCACCAAACCACTTACAGTGTTTCAGGTACAAAATGACTGTTTCTCGCTGAGAAAATGCCAAAAAGCGGATTTCTGTCATAACATTGATTTACCTTCTGATTTTTTAAGGCAAGCTATTGAAAACGTTAGAAAATTGGAGAAAGGTGTCTATGTAGTTGATTTGAGAGACTCATTTCATTATTGGACTCTCCAAACTGCTTACAGTGTTTCAGGTACAAAATGACTGTTTCTCGCTGAGAAAATGCCAAAAAGCGGATTTCTGTCATAACATTGATTTACCTTCTGATTTTTCAAGGCAAGCTATTGAAAATGTCGGAAAATTGGAGAAAGGAGTCTATGTAGTTGATTTGAGAGACTCATTTCATTATTGGACTCACCAAACCACTTACAGTGTTTCAGGTACAAAATGACTGTTTCTCGCTGAGAAAATGCCAAAAAGCGGATTTCTGTCATAACATTGATTTACCTTCTGATTTTTTAAGGCAAGCTATTGAAAACGTTAGAAAATTGGAGAAAGGTGTCTATGTAGTTGATTTGAGAGACTCATTTCATTATTGGACTCACCAAACCTCTTTCAGTGTTTCAGGTACAAAATGACTGTTTCTCGCTGAGAAAATGCCAAAAAGCGGATTTCTGTCATAACATTGATTTACCTTCTGATTTTTCAAGGCAAGCTATTGAAAATGTCGGAAAATTGGAGAAAGGAGTCTATGTAGTTGATTTGAGAGACTCATTTCATTATTGGACTCACCAAACCACTTACAGTGTTTCAGGTACAAAATGACTGTTTCTCGCTGAGAAAATGCCAAAAAGCGGATTTCTGTCATAACATTGATTTACCTTCTGATTTTTTAAGGCAAGCTATTGAAAACGTTAGAAAATTGGAGAAAGGTGTCTATGTAGTTGATTTGAGAGACTCATTTCATTATTGGACTCACCAAACCTCTTTCAGTGTTTCAGGTACAAAATGACTGTTTCTCGCTGAGAAAATGCCAAAAAGCGGATTTCTGTCATAACATTGATTTACCTTCTGATTTTTTAAGGCAAGCTATTGAAAACGTTAGAAAATTGGAGAAAGGTGTCTATGTAGTTGATTTGAGAGACTCATTTCATTATTGGACTCACCAAACCACTTACAGTGTTTCAGGTACAAAATGACTGTTTCTCGCTGAGAAAATGCCAAAAAGCGGATTTCTGTCATAACATTGATTTACCTTCTGATTTTTTAAGGCAAGCTATTGAAAACGTTAGAAAATTGGAGAAAGGTGTCTATGTAGTTGATTTGAGAGATGCATTTCATTATTGGACTCACCAAACCACTTACAGTGTTTCAGGTACAAAATGACTGTTTCTCGCTGAGAAAATGCCAAAAAGCGGATTTCTGTCATAACATTGATTTACCTTCTGATTTTTCAAGGCAAGCTATTGAAAATGTCGGAAAATTGGAGAAAGGAGTCTATGTAGTTGATTTGAGAGACTCATTTCATTATTGGACTCACCAAACCTCTTACAGTGTTTCAGGTACAAAATGACTGTTTCTCGCTGAGAAAATGCAAAAAAGCGGATTTCTGTCATAACATTGATTTACCTTCTGATTTTTTAAGGCAAGCTATTGAAAACGTTAGAAAATTGGAGAAAGGTGTCTATGTAGTTGATTTGAGAGACTCATTTCATTATTGGACTCACCAAACCACTTACAGTGTTTCAGGTACAAAATGACTGTTTCTCGCTGAGAAAATGCCAAAAAGCGGATTTCTGTCATAACATTGATTTACCTTCTGATTTTTCAAGGCAAGCTATTGAAAACGTCATAAAATTGGAGAAAGGAGTCTATGTAGTTGATTTGAGAGACTCATTTCATTATTGGACTCACCAAACCACTTACAGTGTTTCAGGTACAAAATGACTGTTTCTCGCTGAGAAAATGCCAAAAAGCGGATTTCTGTCATAACATTGATTTACCTTCTGATTTTTTAAGGCAAGCTATTGAAAACGTTAGAAAATTGGAGAAAGGTGTCTATGTAGTTGATTTGAGAGACTCATTTCATTATTGGACTCACCAAACCACTTACAGTGTTTCAGGTACAAAATGACTGTTTCTCGCTGAGAAAATGCCAAAAAGCGGATTTCTGTCATAACATTGATTTACCTTCTGATTTTTCAAGGCAAGCTATTGAAAACGTCATAAAATTGGAGAAAGGAGTCTATGTAGTTGATTTGAGAGACTCATTTCATTATTGGACTCACCAAACCACTTACAGTGTTTCAGGTACAAAATGACTGTTTCTCGCTGAGAAAATGCCAAAAAGCGGATTTCTGTCATAACATTGATTTACCTTCTGATTTTTCAAGGCAAGCTATTGAAAATGTCGGAAAATTGGAGAAAGGAGTCTATGTAGTTGATTTGAGAGACTCATTTCATTATTGGACTCACCAAACCACTTACAGTGTTTCAGGTACAAAATGACTGTTTCTCGCTGAGAAAATGCCAAAAAGCGGATTTCTGTCATAACATTGATTTACCTTCTGATTTTTTAAGGCAAGCTATTGAAAACGTTAGAAAATTGGAGAAAGGTGTCTATGTAGTTGATTTGAGAGACTCATTTCATTATTGGACTCACCAAACCTCTTTCAGTGTTTCAGGTACAAAATGACTGTTTCTCGCTGAGAAAATGCCAAAAAGCGGATTTCTGTCATAACATTGATTTACCTTCTGATTTTTTAAGGCAAGCTATTGAAAACGTTAGAAAATTGGAGAAAGGTGTCTATGTAGTTGATTTGAGAGACTCATTTCATTATTGGACTCTCCAAACTGCTTACAGTGTTTCAGGTACAAAATGACTGTTTCTCGCTGAGAAAATGCCAAAAAGCGGATTTCTGTCATAACATTGATTTACCTTCTGATTTTTTAAGGCAAGCTATTGAAAACGTTAGAAAATTGGAGAAAGGTGTCTATGTAGTTGATTTGAGAGACTCATTTCATTATTGGACTCACCAAACCACTTACAGTGTTTCAGGTACAAAATGACTGTTTCTCGCTGAGAAAATGCCAAAAAGCGGATTTCTGTCATAACATTGATTTACCTTCTGATTTTTCAAGGCAAGCTATTGAAAACGTCATAAAATTGGAGAAAGGAGTCTATGTAGTTGATTTGAGAGACTCATTTCATTATTGGACTCTCCAAACTGCTTACAGTGTTTCAGGTACAAAATGACTGTTTCTCGCTGAGAAAATGCCAAAAAGCGGATTTCTGTCATAACATTGATTTACCTTCTGATTTTTTAAGGCAAGCTATTGAAAACGTTAGAAAATTGGAGAAAGGTGTCTATGTAGTTGATTTGAGAGACTCATTTCATTATTGGACTCACCAAACCACTTACAGTGTTTCAGGTACAAAATGACTGTTTCTCGCTGAGAAAATGCCAAAAAGCGGATTTCTGTCATAACATTGATTTACCTTCTGATTTTTTAAGGCAAGCTATTGAAAACGTTAGAAAATTGGAGAAAGGTGTCTATGTAGTTGATTTGAGAGACTCATTTCATTATTGGACTCTCCAAACTGCTTACAGTGTTTCAGGTACAAAATGACTGTTTCTCGCTGAGAAAATGCCAAAAAGCGGATTTCTGTCATAACATTGATTTACCTTCTGATTTTTTAAGGCAAGCTATTGAAAACGTTAGAAAATTGGAGAAAGGTGTCTATGTAGTTGATTTGAGAGACTCATTTCATTATTGGACTCACCAAACCACTTACAGTGTTTCAGGTACAAAATGACTGTTTCTCGCTGAGAAAATGCCAAAAAGCGGATTTCTGTCATAACATTGATTTACCTTCTGATTTTTCAAGGCAAGCTATTGAAAACGTCATAAAATTGGAGAAAGGAGTCTATGTAGTTGATTTGAGAGACTCATTTCATTATTGGACTCACCAAACCACTTACAGTGTTTCAGGTACAAAATGACTGTTTCTCGCTGAGAAAATGCCAAAAAGCGGATTTCTGTCATAACATTGATTTACCTTCTGATTTTTTAAGGCAAGCTATTGAAAACGTTGGAAAATTGGAGAAAGGTGTCTATGCAGTTGATTTGAGGGACTCATTTCATTACTGGACTCACCAAACCACTTACAGTGTTTCAGGTACAAAATGACTGTTTCTCGCTGAGAAAATGCCAAAAAGCGGATTTCTGTCATAACATTGATTTACCTTCTGATTTTTCAAGGCAAGCTATTGAAAATGTCGGAAAATTGGAGAAAGGAGTCTATGTAGTTGATTTGAGAGACTCATTTCATTATTGGACTCACCAAACCTCTTACAGTGTTTCAGGTACAAAATGACTGTTTCTCGCTGAGAAAATGCCAAAAAGCGGATTTCTGTCATAACATTGATTTACCTTCTGATTTTTTAAGGCAAGCTATTGAAAACGTTAGAAAATTGGAGAAAGGTGTCTATGTAGTTGATTTGAGAGACTCATTTCATTATTGGACTCACCAAACCACTTACAGTGTTTCAGGTACAAAATGACTGTTTCTCGCTGAGAAAATGCCAAAAAGCGGATTTCTGTCATAACATTTATTTACCTTCTGATTTTTTAAGGCAAGCTATTGAAAACGTTAGAAAATTGGAGAAAGGTGTCTATGTAGTTGATTTGAGAGATGCATTTCATTATTGGACTCACCAAACCACTTACAGTGTTTCAGGTACAAAATGACTGTTTCTCGCTGAGAAAATGCCAAAAAGCGGATTTCTGTCATAACATTGATTTACCTTCTGATTTTTCAAGGCAAGCTATTGAAAATGTCGGAAAATTGGAGAAAGGAGTCTATGTAGTTGATTTGAGAGACTCATTTCATTATTGGACTCACCAAACCACTTACAGTGTTTCAGGTACAAAATGACTGTTTCTCGCTGAGAAAATGCCAAAAAGCGGATTTCTGTCATAACATTGATTTACCTTCTGATTTTTCAAGGCAAGCTATTGAAAATGTCGGAAAATTGGAGAAAGGAGTCTATGTAGTTGATTTGAGAGACTCATTTCATTATTGGACTCACCAAACCTCTTACAGTGTTTCAGGTACAAAATGACTGTTTCTCGCTGAGAAAATGCAAAAAAGCGGATTTCTGTCATAACATTGATTTACCTTCTGATTTTTTAAGGCAAGCTATTGAAAACGTTAGAAAATTGGAGAAAGGTGTCTATGTAGTTGATTTGAGAGACTCATTTCATTATTGGACTCACCAAACCACTTACAGTGTTTCAGGTACAAAATGACTGTTTCTCGCTGAGAAAATGCCAAAAAGCGGATTTCTGTCATAACATTGATTTACCTTCTGATTTTTCAAGGCAAGCTATTGAAAACGTCATAAAATTGGAGAAAGGAGTCTATGTAGTTGATTTGAGAGACTCATTTCATTATTGGACTCACCAAACCACTTACAGTGTTTCAGGTACAAAATGACTGTTTCTCGCTGAGAAAATGCCAAAAAGCGGATTTCTGTCATAACATTGATTTACCTTCTGATTTTTTAAGGCAAGCTATTGAAAACGTTAGAAAATTGGAGAAAGGTGTCTATGTAGTTGATTTGAGAGACTCATTTCATTATTGGACTCACCAAACCACTTACAGTGTTTCAGGTACAAAATGACTGTTTCTCGCTGAGAAAATGCCAAAAAGCGGATTTCTGTCATAACATTGATTTACCTTCTGATTTTTCAAGGCAAGCTATTGAAAACGTCATAAAATTGGAGAAAGGAGTCTATGTAGTTGATTTGAGAGACTCATTTCATTATTGGACTCACCAAACCACTTACAGTGTTTCAGGTACAAAATGACTGTTTCTCGCTGAGAAAATGCCAAAAAGCGGATTTCTGTCATAACATTGATTTACCTTCTGATTTTTCAAGGCAAGCTATTGAAAATGTCGGAAAATTGGAGAAAGGAGTCTATGTAGTTGATTTGAGAGACTCATTTCATTATTGGACTCACCAAACCACTTACAGTGTTTCAGGTACAAAATGACTGTTTCTCGCTGAGAAAATGCCAAAAAGCGGATTTCTGTCATAACATTGATTTACCTTCTGATTTTTTAAGGCAAGCTATTGAAAACGTTAGAAAATTGGAGAAAGGTGTCTATGTAGTTGATTTGAGAGACTCATTTCATTATTGGACTCACCAAACCTCTTTCAGTGTTTCAGGTACAAAATGACTGTTTCTCGCTGAGAAAATGCCAAAAAGCGGATTTCTGTCATAACATTGATTTACCTTCTGATTTTTTAAGGCAAGCTATTGAAAACGTTAGAAAATTGGAGAAAGGTGTCTATGTAGTTGATTTGAGAGACTCATTTCATTATTGGACTCTCCAAACTGCTTACAGTGTTTCAGGTACAAAATGACTGTTTCTCGCTGAGAAAATGCCAAAAAGCGGATTTCTGTCATAACATTGATTTACCTTCTGATTTTTTAAGGCAAGCTATTGAAAACGTTAGAAAATTGGAGAAAGGTGTCTATGTAGTTGATTTGAGAGACTCATTTCATTATTGGACTCACCAAACCACTTACAGTGTTTCAGGTACAAAATGACTGTTTCTCGCTGAGAAAATGCCAAAAAGCGGATTTCTGTCATAACATTGATTTACCTTCTGATTTTTTAAGGCAAGCTATTGAAAACGTTAGAAAATTGGAGAAAGGTGTCTATGTAGTTGATTTGAGAGACTCATTTCATTATTGGACTCACCAAACCACTTACAGTGTTTCAGGTACAAAATGACTGTTTCTCGCTGAGAAAATGCCAAAAAGCGGATTTCTGTCATAACATTGATTTACCTTCTGATTTTTCAAGGCAAGCTATTGAAAACGTCATAAAATTGGAGAAAGGAGTCTATGTAGTTGATTTGAGAGACTCATTTCATTATTGGACTCACCAAACCACTTACAGTGTTTCAGGTACAAAATGACTGTTTCTCGCTGAGAAAATGCCAAAAAGCGGATTTCTGTCATAACATTGATTTACCTTCTGATTTTTCAAGGCAAGCTATTGAAAATGTCGGAAAATTGGAGAAAGGAGTCTATGTAGTTGATTTGAGAGACTCATTTCATTATTGGACTCACCAAACCACTTACAGTGTTTCAGGTACAAAATGACTGTTTCTCGCTGAGAAAATGCCAAAAAGCGGATTTCTGTCATAACATTGATTTACCTTCTGATTTTTTAAGGCAAGCTATTGAAAACGTTAGAAAATTGGAGAAAGGTGTCTATGTAGTTGATTTGAGAGACTCATTTCATTATTGGACTCACCAAACCTCTTTCAGTGTTTCAGGTACAAAATGACTGTTTCTCGCTGAGAAAATGCCAAAAAGCGGATTTCTGTCATAACATTGATTTACCTTCTGATTTTTTAAGGCAAGCTATTGAAAACGTTAGAAAATTGGAGAAAGGTGTCTATGTAGTTGATTTGAGAGACTCATTTCATTATTGGACTCTCCAAACTGCTTACAGTGTTTCAGGTACAAAATGACTGTTTCTCGCTGAGAAAATGCCAAAAAGCGGATTTCTGTCATAACATTGATTTACCTTCTGATTTTTTAAGGCAAGCTATTGAAAACGTTAGAAAATTGGAGAAAGGTGTCTATGTAGTTGATTTGAGAGACTCATTTCATTATTGGACTCACCAAACCACTTACAGTGTTTCAGGTACAAAATGACTGTTTCTCGCTGAGAAAATGCCAAAAAGCGGATTTCTGTCATAACATTGATTTACCTTCTGATTTTTCAAGGCAAGCTATTGAAAACGTCATAAAATTGGAGAAAGGAGTCTATGTAGTTGATTTGAGAGACTCATTTCATTATTGGACTCTCCAAACTGCTTACAGTGTTTCAGGTACAAAATGACTGTTTCTCGCTGAGAAAATGCCAAAAAGCGGATTTCTGTCATAACATTGATTTACCTTCTGATTTTTTAAGGCAAGCTATTGAAAACGTTAGAAAATTGGAGAAAGGTGTCTATGTAGTTGATTTGAGAGACTCATTTCATTATTGGACTCACCAAACCACTTACAGTGTTTCAGGTACAAAATGACTGTTTCTCGCTGAGAAAATGCCAAAAAGCGGATTTCTGTCATAACATTGATTTACCTTCTGATTTTTTAAGGCAAGCTATTGAAAACGTTAGAAAATTGGAGAAAGGTGTCTATGTAGTTGATTTGAGAGACTCATTTCATTATTGGACTCTCCAAACTGCTTACAGTGTTTCAGGTACAAAATGACTGTTTCTCGCTGAGAAAATGCCAAAAAGCGGATTTCTGTCATAACATTGATTTACCTTCTGATTTTTTAAGGCAAGCTATTGAAAACGTTAGAAAATTGGAGAAAGGTGTCTATGTAGTTGATTTGAGAGACTCATTTCATTATTGGACTCACCAAACCACTTACAGTGTTTCAGGTACAAAATGACTGTTTCTCGCTGAGAAAATGCCAAAAAGCGGATTTCTGTCATAACATTGATTTACCTTCTGATTTTTCAAGGCAAGCTATTGAAAACGTCATAAAATTGGAGAAAGGAGTCTATGTAGTTGATTTGAGAGACTCATTTCATTATTGGACTCACCAAACCACTTACAGTGTTTCAGGTACAAAATGACTGTTTCTCGCTGAGAAAATGCCAAAAAGCGGATTTCTGTCATAACATTGATTTACCTTCTGATTTTTTAAGGCAAGCTATTGAAAACGTTGGAAAATTGGAGAAAGGTGTCTATGCAGTTGATTTGAGGGACTCATTTCATTACTGGACTCACCAAACCACTTACAGTGTTTCAGGTACAAAATGACTGTTTCTCGCTGAGAAAATGCCAAAAAGCGGATTTCTGTCATAACATTGATTTACCTTCTGATTTTTCAAGGCAAGCTATTGAAAATGTCGGAAAATTGGAGAAAGGAGTCTATGTAGTTGATTTGAGAGACTCATTTCATTATTGGACTCACCAAACCTCTTACAGTGTTTCAGGTACAAAATGACTGTTTCTCGCTGAGAAAATGCCAAAAAGCGGATTTCTGTCATAACATTGATTTACCTTCTGATTTTTTAAGGCAAGCTATTGAAAACGTTAGAAAATTGGAGAAAGGTGTCTATGTAGTTGATTTGAGAGACTCATTTCATTATTGGACTCACCAAACCACTTACAGTGTTTCAGGTACAAAATGACTGTTTCTCGCTGAGAAAATGCCAAAAAGCGGATTTCTGTCATAACATTTATTTACCTTCTGATTTTTTAAGGCAAGCTATTGAAAACGTTAGAAAATTGGAGAAAGGTGTCTATGTAGTTGATTTGAGAGATGCATTTCATTATTGGACTCACCAAACCACTTACAGTGTTTCAGGTACAAAATGACTGTTTCTCGCTGAGAAAATGCCAAAAAGCGGATTTCTGTCATAACATTGATTTACCTTCTGATTTTTCAAGGCAAGCTATTGAAAATGTCGGAAAATTGGAGAAAGGAGTCTATGTAGTTGATTTGAGAGACTCATTTCATTATTGGACTCACCAAACCACTTACAGTGTTTCAGGTACAAAATGACTGTTTCTCGCTGAGAAAATGCCAAAAAGCGGATTTCTGTCATAACATTGATTTACCTTCTGATTTTTCAAGGCAAGCTATTGAAAATGTCGGAAAATTGGAGAAAGGAGTCTATGTAGTTGATTTGAGAGACTCATTTCATTATTGGACTCACCAAACCACTTACAGTGTTTCAGGTACAAAATGACTGTTTCTCGCTGAGAAAATGCCAAAAAGCGGATTTCTGTCATAACATTGATTTACCTTCTCATTTTTTAAGGCAAGCTATTGAAAACGTTAGAAAATTGGAGAAAGGTGTCTATGTAGTTGATTTGAGAGACTCATTTCATTATTGGACTCACCAAACCTCTTTCAGTGTTTCAGGTACAAAATGACTGTTTCTCGCTGAGAAAATGCCAAAAAGCGGATTTCTGTCATAACATTGATTTACCTTCTGATTTTTTAAGGCAAGCTATTGAAAACGTTAGAAAATTGGAGAAAGGTGTCTATGTAGTTGATTTGAGAGACTCATTTCATTATTGGACTCACCAAACCACTTACAGTGTTTCAGGTACAAAATGACTGTTTCTCGCTGAGAAAATGCCAAAAAGCGGATTTCTGTCATAACATTGATTTACCTTCTGATTTTTTATGGCAAGCTATTGAAAACGTTAGAAAATTGGAGAAAGGTGTCTATGTAGTTGATTTGAGAGATGCATTTCATTATTGGACTCACCAAACCACTTACAGTGTTTCAGGTACAAAATGACTGTTTCTCGCTGAGAAAATGCCAAAAAGCGGATTTCTGTCATAACATTGATTTACCTTCTGATTTTTCAAGGCAAGCTATTGAAAATGTCGGAAAATTGGAGAAAGGAGTCTATGTAGTTGATTTGAGAGACTCATTTCATTATTGGACTCACCAAACCACTTACAGTGTTTCAGGTACAAAATGACTGTTTCTCGCTGAGAAAATGCCAAAAAGCGGATTTCTGTCATAACATTGATTTACCTTCTGATTTTTTAAGGCAAGCTATTGAAAACGTTAGAAAATTGGAGAAAGGTGTCTATGTAGTTGATTTGAGAGACTCATTTCATTATTGGACTCACCAAACCTCTTACAGTGTTTCAGGTACAAAATGACTGTTTCTCGCTGAGAAAATGCCAAAAAGCGGATTTCTGTCATAACATTGATTTACCTTCTGATTTTTTAAGGCAAGCTATTGAAAACGTTAGAAAATTGGAGAAAGGTGTCTATGAGTTGATTTGAGAGACTCATTTCATTATTGGACTCACCAAACCACTTACAGTGTTTCAGGTACAAAATGACTGTTTCTCGCTGAGAAAATGCCAAAAAGCGGATTTCTGTCATAACATTGATTTACCTTCTGATTTTTTAAGGCAAGCTATTGAAAACGTTAGAAAATTGGAGAAAGGTGTCTATGTAGTTGATTTGAGAGACTCATTTCATTATTGGACTCACCAAACCACTTACAGTGTTTCAGGTACAAAATGACTGTTTCTCGCTGAGAAAATGCCAAAAAGCGGATTTCTGTCATAACATTGATTTACCTTCTGATTTTTCAAGGCAAGCTATTGAAAACGTCATAAAATTGGAGAAAGGAGTCTATGTAGTTGATTTGAGAGACTCATTTCATTATTGGACTCACCAAACCACTTACAGTGTTTCAGGTACAAAATGACTGTTTCTCGCTGAGAAAATGCCAAAAAGCGGATTTCTGTCATAACATTGATTTACCTTCTGATTTTTTAAGGCAAGCTATTGAAAACGTTAGAAAATTGGAGAAAGGAGTCTATGTAGTTGATTTGAGAGACTCATTTCATTATTGGACTCACCAAACCACTTACAGTGTTTCAGGTACAAAATGACTGTTTCTCGCTGAGAAAATGCCAAAAAGCGGATTTCTGTCATAACATTGATTTACCTTCTGATTTTTTAAGGCAAGCTATTGAAAACGTTAGAAAATTGGAGAAAGGTGTCTATGTAGTTGATTTGAGAGACTCATTTCATTATTGGACTCACCAAACCTCTTTCAGTGTTTCAGGTACAAAATGACTGTTTCTCGCTGAGAAAATGCCAAAAAGCGGATTTCTGTCATAACATTGATTTACCTTCTGATTTTTTAAGGCAAGCTATTGAAAACGTTAGAAAAATGGAGAAAGGTGTCTATGTAGTTGATTTGAGAGACTCATTTCATTATTGGACTCACCAAACCACTTACAGTGTTTCAGGTACAAAATGACTGTTTCTCGCTGAGAAAATGCCAAAAAGCGGATTTCTGTCATAACATTGATTTACCTTCTGATTTTTTAAGGCAAGCTATTGAAAACGTTAGAAAATTGGAGAAAGGTGTCTATGTAGTTGATTTGAGAGATGCATTTCATTATTGGACTCACCAAACCACTTACAGTGTTTCAGGTACAAAATGACTGTTTCTCGCTGAGAAAATGCCAAAAAGCGGATTTCTGTCATAACATTGATTTACCTTCTGATTTTTCAAGGCAAGCTATTGAAAATGTCGGAAAATTGGAGAAAGGAGTCTATGTAGTTGATTTGAGAGACTCATTTCATTATTGGACTCACCAAACCTCTTACAGTGTTTCAGGTACAAAATGACTGTTTCTCGCTGAGAAAATGCAAAAAAGCGGATTTCTGTCATAACATTGATTTACCTTCTGATTTTTTAAGGCAAGCTATTGAAAACGTTAGAAAATTGGAGAAAGGTGTCTATGTAGTTGATTTGAGAGACTCATTTCATTATTGGACTCACCAAACCACTTACAGTGTTTCAGGTACAAAATGACTGTTTCTCGCTGAGAAAATGCCAAAAAGCGGATTTCTGTCATAACATTGATTTACCTTCTGATTTTTCAAGGCAAGCTATTGAAAACGTCATAAAATTGGAGAAAGGAGTCTATGTAGTTGATTTGAGAGACTCATTTCATTATTGGACTCACCAAACCACTTACAGTGTTTCAGGTACAAAATGACTGTTTCTCGCTGAGAAAATGCCAAAAAGCGGATTTCTGTCATAACATTGATTTACCTTCTGATTTTTTAAGGCAAGCTATTGAAAACGTTAGAAAATTGGAGAAAGGTGTCTATGTAGTTGATTTGAGAGACTCATTTCATTATTGGACTCTCCAAACTGCTTACAGTGTTTCAGGTACAAAATGACTGTTTCTCGCTGAGAAAATGCCAAAAAGCGGATTTCTGTCATAACATTGATTTACCTTCTTATTTTTTAAGGCAAGCTATTGAAAACGTTAGAAAATTGGAGAAAGGTGTCTATGTAGTTGATTTGAGAGACTCATTTCATTATTGGACTCACCAAACCACTTACAGTGTTTCAGGTACAAAATGATTGTTTCTCGCTGAGAAAATGCCAAAAAGCGGATTTCTGTCATAACATTGATTTACCTTCTGATTTTTTAAGGCAAGCTATTGAAAACGTTAGAAAATTGGAGAAAGGTGTCTATGTAGTTGATTTGAGAGACTCATTTCATTATTGGACTCACCAAACCACTTACAGTGTTTCAGGTACAAAATGACGGTTTCTCGCTGAGAAAATGCCAAAAAGCGGATTTCTGTCATAACATTGATTTACCTTCTGATTTTTTAAGGCAAGCTATTGAAAACGTTAGAAAATTGGAGAAAGGAGTCTATGTAGTGGATTTGAGGGACTCATTTCAATATTGGACTCACCAAACCACTTACAGTGTTTCAGGTACAAAATGACCGTTTCTCGCTGAGAAAATGCCAAAAAGCGGATTTCTGTAATAACATTGTTTTACCTTCTGATTTTTTAAGGCAAGCTATTGAAAACGTCAGAAAATTGGAGAAAAGAGTCTATGTAGTTTGATTTGAGAGACTCATATCATTATTGGACTCACCAAACCACTTACAGTGTTTCAGGTACAAAATGACTGTTTCTCGCTGAGAAAATGCCAAAAAGCGGATTTCTGTCATAACATTGATTTACCTTCTTATTTTTTAAGGCAAGCTATTGAAAACGTTAGAAAAATGGAGAAAAGGTGTCTATGTAGTTGATTTGAGAGACTCATTTCATTATTGGACTCACCAAACCACTTACAGTGTTTCAGGTACAAAATGACTGTTTCTCGCTGAGAAAATGCCAAAAAACGGATTTCTGTCATAACATTTATTTACCTTCTGATTTTTCAAGGCAAGCTATTGAAAACGTTGGAAAATTGGAGAAAGGTGTCTATGTAGTTGATTTGAGGGACTCATTTCATTATTGGACTCACCAAACCACTTACAGTGTTTCAGGTACAAAATGACTGTTTCTCGCTGAGAAAATGCCAAAAAGCGGATTTCTGTCATAACATTGATTTACCTTCTGATTTTTTAAGGCAAGCTATTGAAAACGTTAGAAAATTGGAGAAAGGTGTCTATGTAGTTGATTTGAGAGACTCATTTCATTATTGGACTCACCAAACCACTTACAGTGTTTCAGGTACAAAATGACTGTTTCTCGCTGAGAAAATGCCAAAAAGCGGATTTCTGTAATAACATTGTTTTACCTTCTGATTTTTTAAGGCAAGCTATTGAAAATGTTAGAAAATTGGAAAAAGGAGTCTATGTAGTTGATTTGAGAGACTCATTTCATTATTGGACTCACCAAACCACTTACAGTGTTTCAGGTACAAAATGACTGTTTCTCGCTGAGAAAATGCCAAAAAGCGGATTTCTGTCATAACATTGATTTACCTTCTGATTTTTCAAGGCAAGCTATTGAAAATGTTAGAAAATTGGAAAAAGGAGTCTATGTAGTTGATTTGAGAGACTCATTTCATTATTGGACTCACCAAACCACTTACAGTGTTTCAGGTACAAAATGACTGTTTCTCGCTGAGAAAATGCCAAAAAGCGGATTTCTGTCATAACATTGATTTACCTTCTGATTTTTCAAGGCAAGCTATTGAAAATGTTAGAAAATTGGAGAAAGGTGTCTATGTAGTTGATTTGAGAGACTCATTTCATTATTGGACTCACCAAACCACTTACAGTGTTTCAGGTACAAAATGACTGTTTCTCGCTGAGAAAATGCCAAAGAGCGGATTTCTGTCATAACATTGATTTACCTTCTGATTTTTCAAGGCAAGCTATTGAAAACGTCAGAAAATTGGAGAAAGGAGTCTATGTAGTTGATTTGAGAGACTCATTTCATTATTGGACTCACCAAACCACTTACAGTGTTTCAGGTACAAAATGACTGTTTCTCGCCTAGAAAATGCCAAAAAGCGGATTTCTGTAATAACATTGATTTACCTTCTGATTTTTTAAGGCAAGCTATTGAAAACGTCAGAAAATTGGAGAAAGGAGTCTATGTAGTTGATTTGAGCGACTCATTTCATTATTGGACTCACCAAACCACTTACAGTGTTTCAGGTACCTTCTGATTTTTCAAGGCAAGCTATTGAAAACGTCAGAAAATTGGAGAAAGGAGTCTAAGTAGTTGATTTGAGAGACTCATTTCATTATTGGACTCACCAAACCACTTACAGTGTTTCAGGTACAAAATGACTGTTTCTCGCTGAGAAAATGCCAAAAAGCGGATTTCTGTAATAACATTGTTTTACCTTCTGAATTTTTAAGGCAACCTATTGAAAACGTCAGAAAATTGGAGAAAGGAGTCTATGTAGTTGATTTGAGGGACTCATTTCATTATTGGACTCACCAAACCACTTACAGTGTTTCAGGTACAAAATGACTGTTTCTCGCTGAGAAACTGCCAAAAAGCGGATTTCTGTCATAACATTGATTTACCTTCTGATTTTTTAAGGCAAGCTATTGAAAACGTTAGAAAATTGGAGAAAGGTGTCTATGTAGTTGATTTGAGCGACTCATTTCATTATTGGACTCACCAAACCACTTACAGTGTTTCAGGTACAAAATGACTGTTTCTCGCTGAGAAAATGCCAAAAAGCGGATTTCTGTCATAACATTGATTTACCTTCAGATTTTTTAAGGCAAGCTATTGAAAACGTTAGAAAATTGGAGAAAGGTGTCTATGTAGTTGATTTGAGCGACTCATTTCATTATTGGACTCACCAAACCACTTACAGTGTTTCAGGTACAAAATGACTGTTTCTCGCTGAGAAAATGCCAAAAAGCGGATTTCTGTCATAACATTGATTTACCTTCTGATTTTTCAAGGCAAGCTATTGAAAACGTCAGAAAATTGGAGAAAGGAGTCTATGTAGTTGATTTGAGAGACTCATTTCATTATTGGACTCACCAAACCACTTACAGTGTTTCAGGTACAAAATGACTGTTTCTCGCTGAGAAAATGCCAAAGAGCGGATTTCTGTCATAACATTGATTTACCTTCTGATTTTTCAAGGCAAGCTATTGAAAACGTCAGAAAATTGGAGAAAGGAGTCTATGTAGTTGATTTGAGAGACTCATTTCATTATTGGACTCACCAAACCACTTACAGTGTTTCAGGTACAAAATGACTGTTTCTCGCCTAGAAAATGCCAAAAAGCGGATTTCTGTAATAACATTGATTTACCTTCTGATTTTTTAAGGCAAGCTATTGAAAACGTCAGAAAATTGGAGAAAGGAGTCTATGTAGTTGATTTGAGCGACTCATTTCATTATTGGACTCACCAAACCACTTACAGTGTTTCAGGTACCTTCTGATTTTTCAAGGCAAGCTATTGAAAACGTCAGAAAATTGGAGAAAGGAGTCTAAGTAGTTGATTTGAGAGACTCATTTCATTATTGGACTCACCAAACCACTTACAGTGTTTCAGGTACAAAATGACTGTTTCTCGCCTAGAAAATGCCAAAAAGCGGATTTCTGTAATAACATTGTTTTACCTTCTGAATTTTTAAGGCAACCTATTGAAAACGTCAGAAAATTGGAGAAAGGAGTCTATGTAGTTGATTTGAGCGACTCATTTCATTATTGGACTCACCAAACCACTTACAGTGTTTCAGGTACAAAATGACTGTTTCTCGCTGAGAAAATGCCAAAAAGTGGATTTCTGTCATAACATTGAAATCAATGTTATGACAGAAATCCGCTTTTTGGCATTTTGTCCGACAAGGGGAGATACCTTCTGATTTTTTAAGGCAAGCTATTGAAAACGTTAGAAAATTGGAGAAAGATGTCTATGTAGTTGATTTGAGCGACTCATTTCATTATTGGACTCACCAAACCACTTACAGTGTTTCAGGTACAAAATGACTGTTTCGCGCTGAGAAAATGCCAAAAAGCGGATTTCTGTCATAACATTGATTTACCTTCTGATTTTTCATGGCAAGCTATTGAAAACGTCAGAAAATTGGAGAAAGGAGTCTATGTAGTTGATTTGAGAGACTCATTTCATTATTGGACTCACCAAACCACTTACAGTGTTTCAGGTACAAAATGACTGTTTCTCGCTGAGAAAATGCCAACAAGCGGATTTCTGTCATAACATTGATTTACCTTCTGATTTTTCAAGGCAAGCTATTGAAAACGACAGAAAATTGGAGAAAGGAGTCTATGTAGTTGATTTGAGAGACTCATTTCATTATTGGACTCACCAAACCACTTACAGTGTTTCAGGTACAAAATGACTGTTTCTCGCTGAGAAAATGCCAAAAAGCGGATTTCTGTCATAACATTGATTTACCTTCTGATTTTTTAAGGCAAGCTATTGAAAACGTTGGAAAATTGGAGAAAGGTGTCTATGCAGTTGATTTGAGGGACTCATTTCATTACTGGACTCACCAAACCACTTACAGTGTTTCAGGTACAAAATGACTGTTTCTCGCTGAGAAAATGCCAAAAAGCGGATTTCTGTCATAACATTGATTTACCTTCTGATTTTTCAAGGCAAGCTATTGAAAATGTCGGAAAATTGGAGAAAGGAGTCTATGTAGTTGATTTGAGAGACTCATTTCATTATTGGACTCACCAAACCTCTTACAGTGTTTCAGGTACAAAATGACTGTTTCTCGCTGAGAAAATGCCAAAAAGCGGATTTCTGTCATAACATTGATTTACCTTCTGATTTTTTAAGGCAAGCTATTGAAAACGTTAGAAAATTGGAGAAAGGTGTCTATGTAGTTGATTTGAGAGATGCATTTCATTATTGGACTCACCAAACCACTTACAGTGTTTCAGGTACAAAATGACTGTTTCTCGCTGAGAAAATGCCAAAAAGCGGATTTCTGTCATAACATTGATTTACCTTCTGATTTTTCAAGGCAAGCTATTGAAAATGTCGGAAAATTGGAGAAAGGAGTCTATGTAGTTGATTTGAGAGACTCATTTCATTATTGGACTCACCAAACCACTTACAGTGTTTCAGGTACAAAATGACTGTTTCTCGCTGAGAAAATGCCAAAAAGCGGATTTCTGTCATAACATTGATTTACCTTCTGATTTTTCAAGGCAAGCTATTGAAAATGTCGGAAAATTGGAGAAAGGAGTCTATGTAGTTGATTTGAGAGACTCATTTCATTATTGGACTCACCAAACCACTTACAGTGTTTCAGGTACAAAATGACTGTTTCTCGCTGAGAAAATGCCAAAAAGCGGATTTCTGTCATAACATTGATTTACCTTCTGATTTTTCAAGGCAAGCTATTGAAAACGTCATAAAATTGGAGAAAGGAGTCTATGTAGTTGATTTGAGTGACTCATTTCATTATTGGACTCACCAAACCACTTACAGTGTTTCAGGTACAAAATGACTGTTTCTCGCTGAGAAAATGCCAAAAAGCGGATTTCTGTCATAACATTGATTTACCTTCTGATTTTTTAAGGCAAGCTATTGAAAACGTTAGAAAATAGGAGAAAGGTGTCTATGTAGTTGATTTGAGAGACTCATTTCATTATTGGACTCACCAAACCACTTACAGTGTTTCAGGTACAAAATGACTGTTTCTCGCTGAGAAAATGCCAAAAAGCGGATTTCTGTCATAACATTGATTTACCTTCTGATTTTTCAAGGCAAGCTATTGAAAACGTCATAAAATTGGAGAAAGGAGTCTATGTAGTTGATTTGAGAGACTCATTTCATTATTGGACTCACCAAACCACTTACAGTGTTTCAGGTACAAAATGACTGTTTCTCGCTGAGAAAATGCCAAAAAGCGGATTTCTGTCATAACATTGATTTACCTTCTGATTTTTTAAGGCAAGCTATTGAAAACGTTGGAAAATTGGAGAAAGGTGTCTATGCAGTTGATTTGAGGGACTCATTTCATTACTGGACTCACCAAACCACTTACAGTGTTTCAGGTACAAAATGACTGTTTCTCGCTGAGAAAATGCCAAAAAGCGGATTTCTGTCATAACATTGATTTACCTTCTGATTTTTCAAGGCAAGCTATTGAAAATGTCGGAAAATTGGAGAAAGGAGTCTATGTAGTTGATTTGAGAGACTCATTTCATTATTGGACTCACCAAACCTCTTACAGTGTTTCAGGTACAAAATGACTGTTTCTCGCTGAGAAAATGCCAAAAAGCGGATTTCTGTCATAACATTGATTTACCTTCTGATTTTTTAAGGCAAGCTATTGAAAACGTTAGAAAATTGGAGAAAGGTGTCTATGTAGTTGATTTGAGAGACTCATTTCATTATTGGACTCACCAAACCACTTACAGTGTTTCAGGTACAAAATGACTGTTTCTCGCTGAGAAAATGCCAAAAAGCGGATTTCTGTCATAACATTGATTTACCTTCTGATTTTTTAAGGCAAGCTATTGAAAACGTTAGAAAATTGGAGAAAGGTGTCTATGTAGTTGATTTGAGAGATGCATTTCATTATTGGACTCACCAAACCACTTACAGTGTTTCAGGTACAAAATGACTGTTTCTCGCTGAGAAAATGCCAAAAAGCGGATTTCTGTCATAACATTGATTTACCTTCTGATTTTTCAAGGCAAGCTATTGAAAATGTCGGAAAATTGGAGAAAGGAGTCTATGTAGTTGATTTGAGAGACTCATTTCATTATTGGACTCACCAAACCACTTACAGTGTTTCAGGTACAAAATGACTGTTTCTCGCTGAGAAAATGCCAAAAAGCGGATTTCTGTCATAACATTGATTTACCTTCTGATTTTTCAAGGCAAGCTATTGAAAATGTCGGAAAATTGGAGAAAGGAGTCTATGTAGTTGATTTGAGAGACTCATTTCATTATTGGACTCACCAAACCACTTACAGTGTTTCAGGTACAAAATGACTGTTTCTCGCTGAGAAAATGCCAAAAAGCGGATTTCTGTCATAACATTGATTTACCTTCTGATTTTTTAAGGCAAGCTATTGAAAACGTTAGAAAATTGGAGAAAGGTGTCTATGTAGTTGATTTGAGAGACTCATTTCATTATTGGACTCACCAAACCTCTTTCAGTGTTTCAGGTACAAAATGACTGTTTCTCGCTGAGAAAATGCCAAAAAGCGGATTTCTGTCATAACATTGATTTACCTTCTGATTTTTTAAGGCAAGCTATTGAAAACGTTAGAAAATTGGAGAAAGGTGTCTATGTAGTTGATTTGAGAGACTCATTTCATTATTGGACTCACCAAACCACTTACAGTGTTTCAGGTACAAAATGACTGTTTCTCGCTGAGAAAATGCCAAAAAGCGGATTTCTGTCATAACATTGATTTACCTTCTGATTTTTTAAGGCAAGCTATTGAAAACGTTAGAAAATTGGAGAAAGGTGTCTATGTAGTTGATTTGAGAGATGCATTTCATTATTGGACTCACCAAACCACTTACAGTGTTTCAGGTACAAAATGACTGTTTCTCGCTGAGAAAATGCCAAAAAGCGGATTTCTGTCATAACATTGATTTACCTTCTGATTTTTCAAGGCAAGCTATTGAAAATGTCGGAAAATTGGAGAAAGGAGTCTATGTAGTTGATTTGAGAGACTCATTTCATTATTGGACTCACCAAACCACTTACAGTGTTTCAGGTACAAAATGACTGTTTCTCGCTGAGAAAATGCCAAAAAGCGGATTTCTGTCATAACATTGATTTACCTTCTGATTTTTTAAGGCAAGCTATTGAAAACGTTAGAAAATTGGAGAAAGGTGTCTATGTAGTTGATTTGAGAGACTCATTTCATTATTGGACTCACCAAACCTCTTACAGTGTTTCAGGTACAAAATGACTGTTTCTCGCTGAGAAAATGCCAAAAAGCGGATTTCTGTCATAACATTGATTTACCTTCTGATTTTTTAAGGCAAGCTATTGAAAACGTTAGAAGATTGGAGAAAGGTGTCTATGAGTTGATTTGAGAGACTCATTTCATTATTGGACTCACCAAACCACTTACAGTGTTTCAGGTACAAAATGACTGTTTCTCGCTGAGAAAATGCCAAAAAGCGGATTTCTGTCATAACATTGATTTACCTTCTGATTTTTTAAGGCAAGCTATTGAAAACGTTAGAAAATTGGAGAAAGGTGTCTATGTAGTTGATTTGAGAGACTCATTTCATTATTGGACTCACCAAACCACTTACAGTGTTTCAGGTACAAAATGACTGTTTCTCGCTGAGAAAATGCCAAAAAGCGGATTTCTGTCATAACATTGATTTACCTTCTGATTTTTCAAGGCAAGCTATTGAAAACGTCATAAAATTGGAGAAAGGAGTCTATGTAGTTGATTTGAGAGACTCATTTCATTATTGGACTCACCAAACCACTTACAGTGTTTCAGGTACAAAATGACTGTTTCTCGCTGAGAAAATGCCAAAAAGCGGATTTCTGTCATAACATTGATTTACCTTCTGATTTTTTAAGGCAAGCTATTGAAAACGTTAGAAAATTGGAGAAAGGAGTCTATGTAGTTGATTTGAGAGACTCATTTCATTATTGGACTCACCAAACCACTTACAGTGTTTCAGGTACAAAATGACTGTTTCTCGCTGAGAAAATGCCAAAAAGCGGATTTCTGTCATAACATTGATTTACCTTCTGATTTTTCAAGGCAAGCTATTGAAAATGTCGGAAAATTGGAGAAAGGAGTCTATGTAGTTGATTTGAGAGACTCATTTCATTATTGGACTCACCAAACCACTTACAGTGTTTCAGGTACAAAATGACTGTTTCTCGCTGAGAAAATGCCAAAAAGCGGATTTCTGTCATAACATTGATTTACCTTCTGATTTTTTAAGGCAAGCTATTGAAAACGTTAGAAAATTGGAGAAAGGAGTCTATGTAGTTGATTTGAGAGACTCATTTCATTATTGGACTCACCAAACCACTTACAGTGTTTCAGGTACAAAATGACTGTTTCTCGCTGAGAAAATGCCAAAAAGCGGATTTCTGTCATAACATTGATTTACCTTCTGATTTTTCAAGGCAAGCTATTGAAAATGTCGGAAAATTGGAGAAAGGAGTCTATGTAGTTGATTTGAGAGACTCATTTCATTATTGGACTCACCAAACCACTTACAGTGTTTCAGGTACAAAATGACTGTTTCTCGCTGAGAAAATGCCAAAAAGCGGATTTCTGTCATAACATTGATTTACCTTCTGATTTTTTAAGGCAAGCTATTGAAAACGTTAGAAAATTGGAGAAAGGTGTCTATGTAGTTGATTTGAGAGACTCATTTCATTATTGGACTCACCAAACCTCTTTCAGTGTTTCAGGTACAAAATGACTGTTTCTCGCTGAGAAAATGCCAAAAAGCGGATTTCTGTCATAACATTGATTTACCTTCTGATTTTTCAAGGCAAGCTATTGAAAATGTCGGAAAATTGGAGAAAGGAGTCTATGTAGTTGATTTGAGAGACTCATTTCATTATTGGACTCACCAAACCACTTACAGTGTTTCAGGTACAAAATGACTGTTTCTCGCTGAGAAAATGCCAAAAAGCGGATTTCTGTCATAACATTGATTTACCTTCTGATTTTTTAAGGCAAGCTATTGAAAACGTTAGAAAATTGGAGAAAGGTGTCTATGTAGTTGATTTGAGAGACTCATTTCATTATTGGACTCACCAAACCTCTTTCAGTGTTTCAGGTACAAAATGACTGTTTCTCGCTGAGAAAATGCCAAAAAGCGGATTTCTGTCATAACATTGATTTACCTTCTGATTTTTTAAGGCAAGCTATTGAAAACGTTAGAAAATTGGAGAAAGGTGTCTATGTAGTTGATTTGAGAGACTCATTTCATTATTGGACTCACCAAACCACTTACAGTGTTTCAGGTACAAAATGACTGTTTCTCGCTGAGAAAATGCCAAAAAGCGGATTTCTGTCATAACATTGATTTACCTTCTGATTTTTTAAGGCAAGCTATTGAAAACGTTAGAAAATTGGAGAAAGGTGTCTATGTAGTTGATTTGAGAGATGCATTTCATTATTGGACTCACCAAACCACTTACAGTGTTTCAGGTACAAAATGACTGTTTCTCGCTGAGAAAATGCCAAAAAGCGGATTTCTGTCATAACATTGATTTACCTTCTGATTTTTCAAGGCAAGCTATTGAAAATGTCGGAAAATTGGAGAAAGGAGTCTATGTAGTTGATTTGAGAGACTCATTTCATTATTGGACTCACCAAACCTCTTACAGTGTTTCAGGTACAAAATGACTGTTTCTCGCTGAGAAAATGCAAAAAAGCGGATTTCTGTCATAACATTGATTTACCTTCTGATTTTTTAAGGCAAGCTATTGAAAACGTTAGAAAATTGGAGAAAGGTGTCTATGTAGTTGATTTGAGAGACTCATTTCATTATTGGACTCACCAAACCACTTACAGTGTTTCAGGTACAAAATGACTGTTTCTCGCTGAGAAAATGCCAAAAAGCGGATTTCTGTCATAACATTGATTTACCTTCTGATTTTTCAAGGCAAGCTATTGAAAACGTCATAAAATTGGAGAAAGGAGTCTATGTAGTTGATTTGAGAGACTCATTTCATTATTGGACTCACCAAACCACTTACAGTGTTTCAGGTACAAAATGACTGTTTCTCGCTGAGAAAATGCCAAAAAGCGGATTTCTGTCATAACATTGATTTACCTTCTGATTTTTTAAGGCAAGCTATTGAAAACGTTAGAAAATTGGAGAAAGGTGTCTATGTAGTTGATTTGAGAGACTCATTTCATTATTGGACTCACCAAACCACTTACAGTGTTTCAGGTACAAAATGACTGTTTCTCGCTGAGAAAATGCCAAAAAGCGGATTTCTGTCATAACATTGATTTACCTTCTGATTTTTTAAGGCAAGCTATTGAAAACGTTAGAAAATTGGAGAAAGGTGTCTATGTAGTTGATTTGAGAGATGCATTTCATTATTGGACTCACCAAACCACTTACAGTGTTTCAGGTACAAAATGACTGTTTCTCGCTGAGAAAATGCCAAAAAGCGGATTTCTGTCATAACATTGATTTACCTTCTGATTTTTCAAGGCAAGCTATTGAAAATGTCGGAAAATTGGAGAAAGGAGTCTATGTAGTTGATTTGAGAGACTCATTTCATTATTGGACTCACCAAACCTCTTACAGTGTTTCAGGTACAAAATGACTGTTTCTCGCTGAGAAAATGCAAAAAAGCGGATTTCTGTCATAACATTGATTTACCTTCTGATTTTTTAAGGCAAGCTATTGAAAACGTTAGAAAATTGGAGAAAGGTGTCTATGTAGTTGATTTGAGAGACTCATTTCATTATTGGACTCACCAAACCACTTACAGTGTTTCAGGTACAAAATGACTGTTTCTCGCTGAGAAAATGCCAAAAAGCGGATTTCTGTCATAACATTGATTTACCTTCTGATTTTTCAAGGCAAGCTATTGAAAACGTCATAAAATTGGAGAAAGGAGTCTATGTAGTTGATTTGAGAGACTCATTTCATTATTGGACTCACCAAACCACTTACAGTGTTTCAGGTACAAAATGACTGTTTCTCGCTGAGAAAATGCCAAAAAGCGGATTTCTGTCATAACATTGATTTACCTTCTGATTTTTCAAGGCAAGCTATTGAAAATGTCGGAAAATTGGAGAAAGGAGTCTATGTAGTTGATTTGAGAGACTCATTTCATTATTGGACTCACCAAACCACTTACAGTGTTTCAGGTACAAAATGACTGTTTCTCGCTGAGAAAATGCCAAAAAGCGGATTTCTGTCATAACATTGATTTACCTTCTGATTTTTTAAGGCAAGCTATTGAAAACGTTAGAAAATTGGAGAAAGGTGTCTATGTAGTTGATTTGAGAGACTCATTTCATTATTGGACTCACCAAACCTCTTTCAGTGTTTCAGGTACAAAATGACTGTTTCTCGCTGAGAAAATGCCAAAAAGCGGATTTCTGTCATAACATTGATTTACCTTCTGATTTTTTAAGGCAAGCTATTGAAAACGTTAGAAAATTGGAGAAAGGTGTCTATGTAGTTGATTTGAGAGACTCATTTCATTATTGGACTCTCCAAACTGCTTACAGTGTTTCAGGTACAAAATGACTGTTTCTCGCTGAGAAAATGCCAAAAAGCGGATTTCTGTCATAACATTGATTTACCTTCTGATTTTTTAAGGCAAGCTATTGAAAACGTTAGAAAATTGGAGAAAGGTGTCTATGTAGTTGATTTGAGAGACTCATTTCATTATTGGACTCACCAAACCACTTACAGTGTTTCAGGTACAAAATGACTGTTTCTCGCTGAGAAAATGCCAAAAAGCGGATTTCTGTCATAACATTGATTTACCTTCTGATTTTTCAAGGCAAGCTATTGAAAACGTCATAAAATTGGAGAAAGGAGTCTATGTAGTTGATTTGAGAGACTCATTTCATTATTGGACTCACCAAACCACTTACAGTGTTTCAGGTACAAAATGACTGTTTCTCGCTGAGAAAATGCCAAAAAGCGGATTTCTGTCATAACATTGATTTACCTTCTGATTTTTTAAGGCAAGCTATTGAAAACGTTGGAAAATTGGAGAAAGGTGTCTATGCAGTTGATTTGAGGGACTCATTTCATTACTGGACTCACCAAACCACTTACAGTGTTTCAGGTACAAAATGACTGTTTCTCGCTGAGAAAATGCCAAAAAGCGGATTTCTGTCATAACATTGATTTACCTTCTGATTTTTCAAGGCAAGCTATTGAAAATGTCGGAAAATTGGAGAAAGGAGTCTATGTAGTTGATTTGAGAGACTCATTTCATTATTGGACTCACCAAACCTCTTACAGTGTTTCAGGTACAAAATGACTGTTTCTCGCTGAGAAAATGCCAAAAAGCGGATTTCTGTCATAACATTGATTTACCTTCTGATTTTTTAAGGCAAGCTATTGAAAACGTTAGAAAATTGGAGAAAGGTGTCTATGTAGTTGATTTGAGAGACTCATTTCATTATTGGACTCACCAAACCACTTACAGTGTTTCAGGTACAAAATGACTGTTTCTCGCTGAGAAAATGCCAAAAAGCGGATTTCTGTCATAACATTTATTTACCTTCTGATTTTTTAAGGCAAGCTATTGAAAACGTTAGAAAATTGGAGAAAGGTGTCTATGTAGTTGATTTGAGAGATGCATTTCATTATTGGACTCACCAAACCACTTACAGTGTTTCAGGTACAAAATGACTGTTTCTCGCTGAGAAAATGCCAAAAAGCGGATTTCTGTCATAACATTGATTTACCTTCTGATTTTTCAAGGCAAGCTATTGAAAATGTCGGAAAATTGGAGAAAGGAGTCTATGTAGTTGATTTGAGAGACTCATTTCATTATTGGACTCACCAAACCACTTACAGTGTTTCAGGTACAAAATGACTGTTTCTCGCTGAGAAAATGCCAAAAAGCGGATTTCTGTCATAACATTGATTTACCTTCTGATTTTTCAAGGCAAGCTATTGAAAATGTCGGAAAATTGGAGAAAGGAGTCTATGTAGTTGATTTGAGAGACTCATTTCATTATTGGACTCACCAAACCACTTACAGTGTTTCAGGTACAAAATGACTGTTTCTCGCTGAGAAAATGCCAAAAAGCGGATTTCTGTCATAACATTGATTTACCTTCTCATTTTTTAAGGCAAGCTATTGAAAACGTTAGAAAATTGGAGAAAGGTGTCTATGTAGTTGATTTGAGAGACTCATTTCATTATTGGACTCACCAAACCTCTTTCAGTGTTTCAGGTACAAAATGACTGTTTCTCGCTGAGAAAATGCCAAAAAGCGGATTTCTGTCATAACATTGATTTACCTTCTGATTTTTTAAGGCAAGCTATTGAAAACGTTAGAAAATTGGAGAAAGGTGTCTATGTAGTTGATTTGAGAGACTCATTTCATTATTGGACTCACCAAACCACTTACAGTGTTTCAGGTACAAAATGACTGTTTCTCGCTGAGAAAATGCCAAAAAGCGGATTTCTGTCATAACATTGATTTACCTTCTGATTTTTTATGGCAAGCTATTGAAAACGTTAGAAAATTGGAGAAAGGTGTCTATGTAGTTGATTTGAGAGATGCATTTCATTATTGGACTCACCAAACCACTTACAGTGTTTCAGGTACAAAATGACTGTTTCTCGCTGAGAAAATGCCAAAAAGCGGATTTCTGTCATAACATTGATTTACCTTCTGATTTTTCAAGGCAAGCTATTGAAAATGTCGGAAAATTGGAGAAAGGAGTCTATGTAGTTGATTTGAGAGACTCATTTCATTATTGGACTCACCAAACCACTTACAGTGTTTCAGGTACAAAATGACTGTTTCTCGCTGAGAAAATGCCAAAAAGCGGATTTCTGTCATAACATTGATTTACCTTCTGATTTTTTAAGGCAAGCTATTGAAAACGTTAGAAAATTGGAGAAAGGTGTCTATGTAGTTGATTTGAGAGACTCATTTCATTATTGGACTCACCAAACCTCTTACAGTGTTTCAGGTACAAAATGACTGTTTCTCGCTGAGAAAATGCCAAAAAGCGGATTTCTGTCATAACATTGATTTACCTTCTGATTTTTTAAGGCAAGCTATTGAAAACGTTAGAAAATTGGAGAAAGGTGTCTATGAGTTGATTTGAGAGACTCATTTCATTATTGGACTCACCAAACCACTTACAGTGTTTCAGGTACAAAATGACTGTTTCTCGCTGAGAAAATGCCAAAAAGCGGATTTCTGTCATAACATTGATTTACCTTCTGATTTTTTAAGGCAAGCTATTGAAAACGTTAGAAAATTGGAGAAAGGTGTCTATGTAGTTGATTTGAGAGACTCATTTCATTATTGGACTCACCAAACCACTTACAGTGTTTCAGGTACAAAATGACTGTTTCTCGCTGAGAAAATGCCAAAAAGCGGATTTCTGTCATAACATTGATTTACCTTCTGATTTTTCAAGGCAAGCTATTGAAAACGTCATAAAATTGGAGAAAGGAGTCTATGTAGTTGATTTGAGAGACTCATTTCATTATTGGACTCACCAAACCACTTACAGTGTTTCAGGTACAAAATGACTGTTTCTCGCTGAGAAAATGCCAAAAAGCGGATTTCTGTCATAACATTGATTTACCTTCTGATTTTTTAAGGCAAGCTATTGAAAACGTTAGAAAATTGGAGAAAGGAGTCTATGTAGTTGATTTGAGAGACTCATTTCATTATTGGACTCACCAAACCACTTACAGTGTTTCAGGTACAAAATGACTGTTTCTCGCTGAGAAAATGCCAAAAAGCGGATTTCTGTCATAACATTGATTTACCTTCTGATTTTTTAAGGCAAGCTATTGAAAACGTTAGAAAATTGGAGAAAGGTGTCTATGTAGTTGATTTGAGAGACTCATTTCATTATTGGACTCACCAAACCTCTTTCAGTGTTTCAGGTACAAAATGACTGTTTCTCGCTGAGAAAATGCCAAAAAGCGGATTTCTGTCATAACATTGATTTACCTTCTGATTTTTTAAGGCAAGCTATTGAAAACGTTAGAAAAATGGAGAAAGGTGTCTATGTAGTTGATTTGAGAGACTCATTTCATTATTGGACTCACCAAACCACTTACAGTGTTTCAGGTACAAAATGACTGTTTCTCGCTGAGAAAATGCCAAAAAGCGGATTTCTGTCATAACATTGATTTACCTTCTGATTTTTTAAGGCAAGCTATTGAAAACGTTAGAAAATTGGAGAAAGGTGTCTATGTAGTTGATTTGAGAGATGCATTTCATTATTGGACTCACCAAACCACTTACAGTGTTTCAGGTACAAAATGACTGTTTCTCGCTGAGAAAATGCCAAAAAGCGGATTTCTGTCATAACATTGATTTACCTTCTGATTTTTCAAGGCAAGCTATTGAAAATGTCGGAAAATTGGAGAAAGGAGTCTATGTAGTTGATTTGAGAGACTCATTTCATTATTGGACTCACCAAACCTCTTACAGTGTTTCAGGTACAAAATGACTGTTTCTCGCTGAGAAAATGCAAAAAAGCGGATTTCTGTCATAACATTGATTTACCTTCTGATTTTTTAAGGCAAGCTATTGAAAACGTTAGAAAATTGGAGAAAGGTGTCTATGTAGTTGATTTGAGAGACTCATTTCATTATTGGACTCACCAAACCACTTACAGTGTTTCAGGTACAAAATGACTGTTTCTCGCTGAGAAAATGCCAAAAAGCGGATTTCTGTCATAACATTGATTTACCTTCTGATTTTTCAAGGCAAGCTATTGAAAACGTCATAAAATTGGAGAAAGGAGTCTATGTAGTTGATTTGAGAGACTCATTTCATTATTGGACTCACCAAACCACTTACAGTGTTTCAGGTACAAAATGACTGTTTCTCGCTGAGAAAATGCCAAAAAGCGGATTTCTGTCATAACATTGATTTACCTTCTGATTTTTTAAGGCAAGCTATTGAAAACGTTAGAAAATTGGAGAAAGGTGTCTATGTAGTTGATTTGAGAGACTCATTTCATTATTGGACTCTCCAAACTGCTTACAGTGTTTCAGGTACAAAATGACTGTTTCTCGCTGAGAAAATGCCAAAAAGCGGATTTCTGTCATAACATTGATTTACCTTCTTATTTTTTAAGGCAAGCTATTGAAAACGTTAGAAAATTGGAGAAAGGTGTCTATGTAGTTGATTTGAGAGACTCATTTCATTATTGGACTCACCAAACCACTTACAGTGTTTCAGGTACAAAATGATTGTTTCTCGCTGAGAAAATGCCAAAAAGCGGATTTCTGTCATAACATTGATTTACCTTCTGATTTTTTAAGGCAAGCTATTGAAAACGTTAGAAAATTGGAGAAAGGTGTCTATGTAGTTGATTTGAGAGACTCATTTCATTATTGGACTCACCAAACCACTTACAGTGTTTCAGGTACAAAATGACGGTTTCTCGCTGAGAAAATGCCAAAAAGCGGATTTCTGTCATAACATTGATTTACCTTCTGATTTTTTAAGGCAAGCTATTGAAAACGTTAGAAAATTGGAGAAAGGAGTCTATGTAGTGGATTTGAGGGACTCATTTCAATATTGGACTCACCAAACCACTTACAGTGTTTCAGGTACAAAATGACCGTTTCTCGCTGAGAAAATGCCAAAAAGCGGATTTCTGTAATAACATTGTTTTACCTTCTGATTTTTTAAGGCAAGCTATTGAAAACGTCAGAAAATTGGAGAAAAGAGTCTATGTAGTTTGATTTGAGAGACTCATATCATTATTGGACTCACCAAACCACTTACAGTGTTTCAGGTACAAAATGACTGTTTCTCGCTGAGAAAATGCCAAAAAGCGGATTTCTGTCATAACATTGATTTACCTTCTGATTTTTCAAGGCAAGCTATTGAAAACGTTAGAAAATTGGAGAAAGGTGTCTATGTAGTTGATTTGAGAGACTCATTTCATTATTGGACTCACCAAACCACTTACAGTGTTTCAGGTACAAAGTGACTGTTTCTCGCTGAGAAAATGCCAAAAAGCGGATTTTGTAATAACATTGTTTTACCTTCTGAATTTTTAAGGCAACCTATTGAAAACGTCAGAAAATTGGAGAAAGGAGTCTATGTAGTTGATTTGAAAGACTCATTTCATTATTGGACTCACCAAACCACTTACAGTGTTTCAGGTACAAAATGACTGTTTCTCGCTGAGAAAATGCCAAAAAGCGGATTTCTGTCATAACATTGATTTACCTTCTTATTTTTTAAGGCAAGCTATTGAAAACGTTAGAAAAATGGAGAAAAGGTGTCTATGTAGTTGATTTGAGAGACTCATTTCATTATTGGACTCACCAAACCACTTACAGTGTTTCAGGTACAAAATGACTGTTTCTCGCTGAGAAAATGCCAAAAAACGGATTTCTGTCATAACATTTATTTACCTTCTGATTTTTCAAGGCAAGCTATTGAAAACGTTGGAAAATTGGAGAAAGGTGTCTATGTAGTTGATTTGAGGGACTCATTTCATTATTGGACTCACCAAACCACTTACAGTGTTTCAGGTACAAAATGACTGTTTCTCGCTGAGAAAATGCCAAAAAGCGGATTTCTGTCATAACATTGATTTACCTTCTGATTTTTTAAGGCAAGCTATTGAAAACGTTAGAAAATTGGAGAAAGGTGTCTATGTAGTTGATTTGAGAGACTCATTTCATTATTGGACTCACCAAACCACTTACAGTGTTTCAGGTACAAAATGACTGTTTCTCGCTGAGAAAATGCCAAAAAGCGGATTTCTGTAATAACATTGTTTTACCTTCTGATTTTTTAAGGCAAGCTATTGAAAATGTTAGAAAATTGGAAAAAGGAGTCTATGTAGTTGATTTGAGAGACTCATTTCATTATTGGACTCACCAAACCACTTACAGTGTTTCAGGTACAAAATGACTGTTTCTCGCTGAGAAAATGCCAAAAAGCGGATTTCTGTCATAACATTGATTTACCTTCTGATTTTTCAAGGCAAGCTATTGAAAATGTTAGAAAATTGGAGAAAGGTGTCTATGTAGTTGATTTGAGAGACTCATTTCATTATTGGACTCACCAAACCACTTACAGTGTTTCAGGTACAAAATGACTGTTTCTCGCTGAGAAAATGCCAAAGAGCGGATTTCTGTCATAACATTGATTTACCTTCTGATTTTTCAAGGCAAGCTATTGAAAACGTCAGAAAATTGGAGAAAGGAGTCTATGTAGTTGATTTGAGAGACTCATTTCATTATTGGACTCACCAAACCACTTACAGTGTTTCAGGTACAAAATGACTGTTTCTCGCCTAGAAAATGCCAAAAAGCGGATTTCTGTAATAACATTGATTTACCTTCTGATTTTTTAAGGCAAGCTATTGAAAACGTCAGAAAATTGGAGAAAGGAGTCTATGTAGTTGATTTGAGCGACTCATTTCATTATTGGACTCACCAAACCACTTACAGTGTTTCAGGTACCTTCTGATTTTTCAAGGCAAGCTATTGAAAACGTCAGAAAATTGGAGAAAGGAGTCTAAGTAGTTGATTTGAGAGACTCATTTCATTATTGGACTCACCAAACCACTTACAGTGTTTCAGGTACAAAATGACTGTTTCTCGCCTAGAAAATGCCAAAAAGCGGATTTCTGTAATAACATTGTTTTACCTTCTGAATTTTTAAGGCAACCTATTGAAAACGTCAGAAAATTGGAGAAAGGAGTCTATGTAGTTGATTTGAGCGACTCATTTCATTATTGGACTCACCAAACCATTTACAGTGTTTCAGGTACAAAATGACTGTTTCTCGCTGAGAAAATGCCAAAAAGTGGATTTCTGTCATAACATTGAAATCAATGTTATGACAGAAATCCGCTTTTTGGCATTTTGTCCGACAAGGGGAGATACCTTCTGATTTTTTAAGGCAAGCTATTGAAAACGTTAGAAAATTGGAGAAAGATGTCTATGTAGTTGATTTGAGCGACTCATTTCATTATTGGACTCACCAAACCACTTACAGTGTTTCAGGTACAAAATGACTGTTTCTCGCTGAGAAAATGCCAAAAAGCGGATTTCTGTAATAACATTGTTTTACCTTCTGAATTTTTAAGGCAACCTATTGAAAACGTCAGAAAATTGGAGAAAGGAGTCTATGTAGTTGATTTGAGGGACTCATTTCATTATTGGACTCACCAAACCACTTACAGTGTTTCAGGTACAAAATGACTGTTTCTCGCTGAGAAACTGCCAAAAAGCGGATTTCTGTCATAACATTGATTTACCTTCTGATTTTTTAAGGCAAGCTATTGAAAACGTTAGAAAATTGGAGAAAGGTGTCTATGTAGTTGATTTGAGCGACTCATTTCATTATTGGACTCACCAAACCACTTACAGTGTTTCAGGTACAAAATGACTGTTTCTCGCTGAGAAAATGCCAAAAAGCGGATTTCTGTCATAACATTGATTTACCTTCAGATTTTTTAAGGCAAGCTATTGAAAACGTTAGAAAATTGGAGAAAGGTGTCTATGTAGTTGATTTGAGCGACTCATTTCATTATTGGACTCACCAAACCACTTACAGTGTTTCAGGTACAAAATGACTGTTTCTCGCTGAGAAAATGCCAAAAAGCGGATTTCTGTCATAACATTGATTTACCTTCTGATTTTTCAAGGCAAGCTATTGAAAACGTCAGAAAATTGGAGAAAGGAGTCTATGTAGTTGATTTGAGAGACTCATTTCATTATTGGACTCACCAAACCACTTACAGTGTTTCAGGTACAAAATGACTGTTTCTCGCTGAGAAAATGCCAAAGAGCGGATTTCTGTCATAACATTGATTTACCTTCTGATTTTTCAAGGCAAGCTATTGAAAACGTCAGAAAATTGGAGAAAGGAGTCTATGTAGTTGATTTGAGAGACTCATTTCATTATTGGACTCACCAAACCACTTACAGTGTTTCAGGTACAAAATGACTGTTTCTCGCCTAGAAAATGCCAAAAAGCGGATTTCTGTAATAACATTGATTTACCTTCTGATTTTTTAAGGCAAGCTATTGAAAACGTCAGAAAATTGGAGAAAGGAGTCTATGTAGTTGATTTGAGCGACTCATTTCATTATTGGACTCACCAAACCACTTACAGTGTTTCAGGTACCTTCTGATTTTTCAAGGCAAGCTATTGAAAACGTCAGAAAATTGGAGAAAGGAGTCTAAGTAGTTGATTTGAGAGACTCATTTCATTATTGGACTCACCAAACCACTTACAGTGTTTCAGGTACAAAATGACTGTTTCTCGCCTAGAAAATGCCAAAAAGCGGATTTCTGTAATAACATTGTTTTACCTTCTGAATTTTTAAGGCAACCTATTGAAAACGTCAGAAAATTGGAGAAAGGAGTCTATGTAGTTGATTTGAGCGACTCATTTCATTATTGGACTCACCAAACCACTTACAGTGTTTCAGGTACAAAATGACTGTTTCTCGCTGAGAAAATGCCAAAAAGTGGATTTCTGTCATAACATTGAAATCAATGTTATGACAGAAATCCGCTTTTTGGCATTTTGTCCGACAAGGGGAGATACCTTCTGATTTTTTAAGGCAAGCTATTGAAAACGTTAGAAAATTGGAGAAAGATGTCTATGTAGTTGATTTGAGCGACTCATTTCATTATTGGACTCACCAAACCACTTACAGTGTTTCAGGTACAAAATGACTGTTTCGCGCTGAGAAAATGCCAAAAAGCGGATTTCTGTCATAACATTGATTTACCTTCTGATTTTTCATGGCAAGCTATTGAAAACGTCAGAAAATTGGAGAAAGGAGTCTATGTAGTTGATTTGAGAGACTCATTTCATTATTGGACTCACCAAACCACTTACAGTGTTTCAGGTACAAAATGACTGTTTCTCGCTGAGAAAATGCCAACAAGCGGATTTCTGTCATAACATTGATTTACCTTCTGATTTTTCAAGGCAAGCTATTGAAAACGACAGAAAATTGGAGAAAGGAGTCTATGTAGTTGATTTGAGAGACTCATTTCATTATTGGACTCACCAAACCACTTACAGTGTTTCAGGTACAAAATGACTGTTTCTCGCTGAGAAAATGCCAAAAAGCGGATTTCTGTCATAACATTGATTTACCTTCTGATTTTTTAAGGCAAGCTATTGAAAACGTTAGAAAATTGGAGAAAGGTGTCTATGTAGTTGATTTGAGAGATGCATTTCATTATTGGACTCACCAAACCACTTACAGTGTTTCAGGTACAAAATGACTGTTTCTCGCTGAGAAAATGCCAAAAAGCGGATTTCTGTCATAACATTGATTTACCTTCTGATTTTTCAAGGCAAGCTATTGAAAATGTCGGAAAATTGGAGAAAGGAGTCTATGTAGTTGATTTGAGAGACTCATTTCATTATTGGACTCACCAAACCACTTACAGTGTTTCAGGTACAAAATGACTGTTTCTCGCTGAGAAAATGCCAAAAAGCGGATTTCTGTCATAACATTGATTTACCTTCTGATTTTTCAAGGCAAGCTATTGAAAATGTCGGAAAATTGGAGAAAGGAGTCTATGTAGTTGATTTGAGAGACTCATTTCATTATTGGACTCACCAAACCACTTACAGTGTTTCAGGTACAAAATGACTGTTTCTCGCTGAGAAAATGCCAAAAAGCGGATTTCTGTCATAACATTGATTTACCTTCTCATTTTTTAAGGCAAGCTATTGAAAACGTTAGAAAATTGGAGAAAGGTGTCTATGTAGTTGATTTGAGAGACTCATTTCATTATTGGACTCACCAAACCTCTTTCAGTGTTTCAGGTACAAAATGACTGTTTCTCGCTGAGAAAATGCCAAAAAGCGGATTTCTGTCATAACATTGATTTACCTTCTGATTTTTTAAGGCAAGCTATTGAAAACGTTAGAAAATTGGAGAAAGGTGTCTATGTAGTTGATTTGAGAGACTCATTTCATTATTGGACTCACCAAACCACTTACAGTGTTTCAGGTACAAAATGACTGTTTCTCGCTGAGAAAATGCCAAAAAGCGGATTTCTGTCATAACATTGATTTACCTTCTGATTTTTTATGGCAAGCTATTGAAAACGTTAGAAAATTGGAGAAAGGTGTCTATGTAGTTGATTTGAGAGATGCATTTCATTATTGGACTCACCAAACCACTTACAGTGTTTCAGGTACAAAATGACTGTTTCTCGCTGAGAAAATGCCAAAAAGCGGATTTCTGTCATAACATTGATTTACCTTCTGATTTTTCAAGGCAAGCTATTGAAAATGTCGGAAAATTGGAGAAAGGAGTCTATGTAGTTGATTTGAGAGACTCATTTCATTATTGGACTCACCAAACCACTTACAGTGTTTCAGGTACAAAATGACTGTTTCTCGCTGAGAAAATGCCAAAAAGCGGATTTCTGTCATAACATTGATTTACCTTCTGATTTTTTAAGGCAAGCTATTGAAAACGTTAGAAAATTGGAGAAAGGTGTCTATGTAGTTGATTTGAGAGACTCATTTCATTATTGGACTCACCAAACCTCTTACAGTGTTTCAGGTACAAAATGACTGTTTCTCGCTGAGAAAATGCCAAAAAGCGGATTTCTGTCATAACATTGATTTACCTTCTGATTTTTTAAGGCAAGCTATTGAAAACGTTAGAAAATTGGAGAAAGGTGTCTATGAGTTGATTTGAGAGACTCATTTCATTATTGGACTCACCAAACCACTTACAGTGTTTCAGGTACAAAATGACTGTTTCTCGCTGAGAAAATGCCAAAAAGCGGATTTCTGTCATAACATTGATTTACCTTCTGATTTTTTAAGGCAAGCTATTGAAAACGTTAGAAAATTGGAGAAAGGTGTCTATGTAGTTGATTTGAGAGACTCATTTCATTATTGGACTCACCAAACCACTTACAGTGTTTCAGGTACAAAATGACTGTTTCTCGCTGAGAAAATGCCAAAAAGCGGATTTCTGTCATAACATTGATTTACCTTCTGATTTTTCAAGGCAAGCTATTGAAAACGTCATAAAATTGGAGAAAGGAGTCTATGTAGTTGATTTGAGAGACTCATTTCATTATTGGACTCACCAAACCACTTACAGTGTTTCAGGTACAAAATGACTGTTTCTCGCTGAGAAAATGCCAAAAAGCGGATTTCTGTCATAACATTGATTTACCTTCTGATTTTTTAAGGCAAGCTATTGAAAACGTTAGAAAATTGGAGAAAGGAGTCTATGTAGTTGATTTGAGAGACTCATTTCATTATTGGACTCACCAAACCACTTACAGTGTTTCAGGTACAAAATGACTGTTTCTCGCTGAGAAAATGCCAAAAAGCGGATTTCTGTCATAACATTGATTTACCTTCTGATTTTTTAAGGCAAGCTATTGAAAACGTTAGAAAATTGGAGAAAGGTGTCTATGTAGTTGATTTGAGAGACTCATTTCATTATTGGACTCACCAAACCTCTTTCAGTGTTTCAGGTACAAAATGACTGTTTCTCGCTGAGAAAATGCCAAAAAGCGGATTTCTGTCATAACATTGATTTACCTTCTGATTTTTTAAGGCAAGCTATTGAAAACGTTAGAAAAATGGAGAAAGGTGTCTATGTAGTTGATTTGAGAGACTCATTTCATTATTGGACTCACCAAACCACTTACAGTGTTTCAGGTACAAAATGACTGTTTCTCGCTGAGAAAATGCCAAAAAGCGGATTTCTGTCATAACATTGATTTACCTTCTGATTTTTTAAGGCAAGCTATTGAAAACGTTAGAAAATTGGAGAAAGGTGTCTATGTAGTTGATTTGAGAGATGCATTTCATTATTGGACTCACCAAACCACTTACAGTGTTTCAGGTACAAAATGACTGTTTCTCGCTGAGAAAATGCCAAAAAGCGGATTTCTGTCATAACATTGATTTACCTTCTGATTTTTCAAGGCAAGCTATTGAAAATGTCGGAAAATTGGAGAAAGGAGTCTATGTAGTTGATTTGAGAGACTCATTTCATTATTGGACTCACCAAACCTCTTACAGTGTTTCAGGTACAAAATGACTGTTTCTCGCTGAGAAAATGCAAAAAAGCGGATTTCTGTCATAACATTGATTTACCTTCTGATTTTTTAAGGCAAGCTATTGAAAACGTTAGAAAATTGGAGAAAGGTGTCTATGTAGTTGATTTGAGAGACTCATTTCATTATTGGACTCACCAAACCACTTACAGTGTTTCAGGTACAAAATGACTGTTTCTCGCTGAGAAAATGCCAAAAAGCGGATTTCTGTCATAACATTGATTTACCTTCTGATTTTTCAAGGCAAGCTATTGAAAACGTCATAAAATTGGAGAAAGGAGTCTATGTAGTTGATTTGAGAGACTCATTTCATTATTGGACTCACCAAACCACTTACAGTGTTTCAGGTACAAAATGACTGTTTCTCGCTGAGAAAATGCCAAAAAGCGGATTTCTGTCATAACATTGATTTACCTTCTGATTTTTTAAGGCAAGCTATTGAAAACGTTAGAAAATTGGAGAAAGGTGTCTATGTAGTTGATTTGAGAGACTCATTTCATTATTGGACTCTCCAAACTGCTTACAGTGTTTCAGGTACAAAATGACTGTTTCTCGCTGAGAAAATGCCAAAAAGCGGATTTCTGTCATAACATTGATTTACCTTCTTATTTTTTAAGGCAAGCTATTGAAAACGTTAGAAAATTGGAGAAAGGTGTCTATGTAGTTGATTTGAGAGACTCATTTCATTATTGGACTCACCAAACCACTTACAGTGTTTCAGGTACAAAATGATTGTTTCTCGCTGAGAAAATGCCAAAAAGCGGATTTCTGTCATAACATTGATTTACCTTCTGATTTTTTAAGGCAAGCTATTGAAAACGTTAGAAAATTGGAGAAAGGTGTCTATGTAGTTGATTTGAGAGACTCATTTCATTATTGGACTCACCAAACCACTTACAGTGTTTCAGGTACAAAATGACGGTTTCTCGCTGAGAAAATGCCAAAAAGCGGATTTCTGTCATAACATTGATTTACCTTCTGATTTTTTAAGGCAAGCTATTGAAAACGTTAGAAAATTGGAGAAAGGAGTCTATGTAGTGGATTTGAGGGACTCATTTCAATATTGGACTCACCAAACCACTTACAGTGTTTCAGGTACAAAATGACCGTTTCTCGCTGAGAAAATGCCAAAAAGCGGATTTCTGTAATAACATTGTTTTACCTTCTGATTTTTTAAGGCAAGCTATTGAAAACGTCAGAAAATTGGAGAAAAGAGTCTATGTAGTTTGATTTGAGAGACTCATATCATTATTGGACTCACCAAACCACTTACAGTGTTTCAGGTACAAAATGACTGTTTCTCGCTGAGAAAATGCCAAAAAGCGGATTTCTGTCATAACATTGATTTACCTTCTGATTTTTCAAGGCAAGCTATTGAAAACGTTAGAAAATTGGAGAAAGGTGTCTATGTAGTTGATTTGAGAGACTCATTTCATTATTGGACTCACCAAACCACTTACAGTGTTTCAGGTACAAAGTGACTGTTTCTCGCTGAGAAAATGCCAAAAAGCGGATTTTTGTAATAACATTGTTTTACCTTCTGAATTTTTAAGGCAACCTATTGAAAACGTCAGAAAATTGGAGAAAGGAGTCTATGTAGTTGATTTGAAAGACTCATTTCATTATTGGACTCACCAAACCACTTACAGTGTTTCAGGTACAAAATGACTGTTTCTCGCTGAGAAAATGCCAAAAAGCGGATTTCTGTCATAACATTGATTTACCTTCTTATTTTTTAAGGCAAGCTATTGAAAACGTTAGAAAAATGGAGAAAAGGTGTCTATGTAGTTGATTTGAGAGACTCATTTCATTATTGGACTCACCAAACCACTTACAGTGTTTCAGGTACAAAATGACTGTTTCTCGCTGAGAAAATGCCAAAAAACGGATTTCTGTCATAACATTTATTTACCTTCTGATTTTTCAAGGCAAGCTATTGAAAACGTTGGAAAATTGGAGAAAGGTGTCTATGTAGTTGATTTGAGGGACTCATTTCATTATTGGACTCACCAAACCACTTACAGTGTTTCAGGTACAAAATGACTGTTTCTCGCTGAGAAAATGCCAAAAAGCGGATTTCTGTCATAACATTGATTTACCTTCTGATTTTTTAAGGCAAGCTATTGAAAACGTTAGAAAATTGGAGAAAGGTGTCTATGTAGTTGATTTGAGAGACTCATTTCATTATTGGACTCACCAAACCACTTACAGTGTTTCAGGTACAAAATGACTGTTTCTCGCTGAGAAAATGCCAAAAAGCGGATTTCTGTAATAACATTGTTTTACCTTCTGATTTTTTAAGGCAAGCTATTGAAAATGTTAGAAAATTGGAAAAAGGAGTCTATGTAGTTGATTTGAGAGACTCATTTCATTATTGGACTCACCAAACCACTTACAGTGTTTCAGGTACAAAATGACTGTTCTCGCTGAGAAAATGCCAAAAAGCGGATTTCTGTCATAACATTGATTTACCTTCTGATTTTTCAAGGCAAGCTATTGAAAATGTTAGAAAATTGGAGAAAGGTGTCTATGTAGTTGATTTGAGAGACTCATTTCATTATTGGACTCACCAAACCACTTACAGTGTTTCAGGTACAAAATGACTGTTTCTCGCTGAGAAAATGCCAAAGAGCGGATTTCTGTCATAACATTGATTTACCTTCTGATTTTTCAAGGCAAGCTATTGAAAACGTCAGAAAATTGGAGAAAGGAGTCTATGTAGTTGATTTGAGAGACTCATTTCATTATTGGACTCACCAAACCACTTACAGTGTTTCAGGTACAAAATGACTGTTTCTCGCCTAGAAAATGCCAAAAAGCGGATTTCTGTAATAACATTGATTTACCTTCTGATTTTTTAAGGCAAGCTATTGAAAACGTCAGAAAATTGGAGAAAGGAGTCTATGTAGTTGATTTGAGCGACTCATTTCATTATTGGACTCACCAAACCACTTACAGTGTTTCAGGTACCTTCTGATTTTTCAAGGCAAGCTATTGAAAACGTCAGAAAATTGGAGAAAGGAGTCTAAGTAGTTGATTTGAGAGACTCATTTCATTATTGGACTCACCAAACCACTTACAGTGTTTCAGGTACAAAATGACTGTTTCTCGCCTAGAAAATGCCAAAAAGCGGATTTCTGTAATAACATTGTTTTACCTTCTGAATTTTTAAGGCAACCTATTGAAAACGTCAGAAAATTGGAGAAAGGAGTCTATGTAGTTGATTTGAGCGACTCATTTCATTATTGGACTCACCAAACCACTTACAGTGTTTCAGGTACAAAATGACTGTTTCTCGCTGAGAAAATGCCAAAAAGTGGATTTCTGTCATAACATTGAAATCAATGTTATGACAGAAATCCGCTTTTTGGCATTTTGTCCGACAAGGGGAGATACCTTCTGATTTTTTAAGGCAAGCTATTGAAAACGTTAGAAAATTGGAGAAAGATGTCTATGTAGTTGATTTGAGCGACTCATTTCATTATTGGACTCACCAAACCACTTACAGTGTTTCAGGTACAAAATGACTGTTTCTCGCTGAGAAAATGCCAAAAAGCGGATTTCTGTAATAACATTGTTTTACCTTCTGAATTTTTAAGGCAACCTATTGAAAACGTCAGAAAATTGGAGAAAGGAGTCTATGTAGTTGATTTGAGGGACTCATTTCATTATTGGACTCACCAAACCACTTACAGTGTTTCAGGTACAAAATGACTGTTTCTCGCTGAGAAACTGCCAAAAAGCGGATTTCTGTCATAACATTGATTTACCTTCTGATTTTTTAAGGCAAGCTATTGAAAACGTTAGAAAATTGGAGAAAGGTGTCTATGTAGTTGATTTGAGCGACTCATTTCATTATTGGACTCACCAAACCACTTACAGTGTTTCAGGTACAAAATGACTGTTTCTCGCTGAGAAAATGCCAAAAAGCGGATTTCTGTCATAACATTGATTTACCTTCAGATTTTTTAAGGCAAGCTATTGAAAACGTTAGAAAATTGGAGAAAGGTGTCTATGTAGTTGATTTGAGCGACTCATTTCATTATTGGACTCACCAAACCACTTACAGTGTTTCAGGTACAAAATGACTGTTTCTCGCTGAGAAAATGCCAAAAAGCGGATTTCTGTCATAACATTGATTTACCTTCTGATTTTTCAAGGCAAGCTATTGAAAACGTCAGAAAATTGGAGAAAGGAGTCTATGTAGTTGATTTGAGAGACTCATTTCTTTATTGGACTCACCAAACCACTTACAGTGTTTCAGGTACAAAATGACTGTTTCTCGCTGAGAAAATGCCAAAGAGCGGATTTCTGTCATAACATTGATTTACCTTCTGATTTTTCAAGGCAAGCTATTGAAAACGTCAGAAAATTGGAGAAAGGAGTCTATGTAGTTGATTTGAGAGACTCATTTCATTATTGGACTCACCAAACCACTTACAGTGTTTCAGGTACAAAATGACTGTTTCTCGCCTAGAAAATGCCAAAAAGCGGATTTCTGTAATAACATTGATTTACCTTCTGATTTTTTAAGGCAAGCTATTGAAAACGTCAGAAAATTGGAGAAAGGAGTCTATGTAGTTGATTTGAGCGACTCATTTCATTATTGGACTCACCAAACCACTTACAGTGTTTCAGGTACCTTCTGATTTTTCAAGGCAAGCTATTGAAAACGTCAGAAAATTGGAGAAAGGAGTCTAAGTAGTTGATTTGAGAGACTCATTTCATTATTGGACTCACCAAACCACTTACAGTGTTTCAGGTACAAAATGACTGTTTCTCGCCTAGAAAATGCCAAAAAGCGGATTTCTGTAATAACATTGTTTTACCTTCTGAATTTTTAAGGCAACCTATTGAAAACGTCAGAAAATTGGAGAAAGGAGTCTATGTAGTTGATTTGAGCGACTCATTTCATTATTGGACTCACCAAACCACTTACAGTGTTTCAGGTACAAAATGACTGTTTCTCGCTGAGAAAATGCCAAAAAGTGGATTTCTGTCATAACATTGAAATCAATGTTATGACAGAAATCCGCTTTTTGGCATTTTGTCCGACAAGGGGAGATACCTTCTGATTTTTTAAGGCAAGCTATTGAAAACGTTAGAAAATTGGAGAAAGATGTCTATGTAGTTGATTTGAGCGACTCATTTCATTATTGGACTCACCAAACCACTTACAGTGTTTCAGGTACAAAATGACTGTTTCGCGCTGAGAAAATGCCAAAAAGCGGATTTCTGTCATAACATTGATTTACCTTCTGATTTTTCATGGCAAGCTATTGAAAACGTCAGAAAATTGGAGAAAGGAGTCTATGTAGTTGATTTGAGAGACTCATTTCATTATTGGACTCACCAAACCACTTACAGTGTTTCAGGTACAAAATGACTGTTTCTCGCTGAGAAAATGCCAACAAGCGGATTTCTGTCATAACATTGATTTACCTTCTGATTTTTCAAGGCAAGCTATTGAAAACGACAGAAAATTGGAGAAAGGAGTCTATGTAGTTGATTTGAGAGACTCATTTCATTATTGGACTCACCAAACCACTTACAGTGTTTCAGGTACAAAATGACTGTTTCTCGCTGAGAAACTGCCAAAAAGCGGATTTCTGTCATAACATTGATTTACCTTCTGATTTTTTAAGGCAAGCTATTGAAAACGTTAGAAAATTGGAGAAAGGTGTCTATGTAGTTGATTTGATCGACTCATTTCATTATTGGACTCACCAAACCACTTACAGTGTTTCAGGTACAAAATGACTGTTTCTCGCTGAGAAAATGCCAAAAAGCGGATTTCTGTCATAACATTGATTTACCTTCTGATTTTTTAAGGCAAGCTATTGAAAACGTTAGAAAATTGGAGAAAGGTGTCTATGTAGTTGATTTGAGCGACTCATTTCATTATTGGACTCACCAAACCACTTACAGTGTTTCAGGTACAAAATGACTGTTTCTCGCTGAGAAAATGCCAAAAAGCGGATTTCTGTCATAACATTGATTTACCTTCTGATTTTTCAAGGCAAGCTATTGAAAACGTCAGAAAATTGGAGAAAGGAGTCTATGTAGTTGATTTGAGAGACTCATTTCATTATTGGACTCACCAAACCACTTACAGTGTTTCAGGTACAAAATGACTGTTTCTCGCTGAGAAAATGCCAAAAAGCGGATTTCTGTCATAACATTGATTTACCTTCTGATTTTTCAAGGCAAGCTATTGAAAACGTCAGAAAATTGGAGAAAGGAGTCTAAGTAGTTGATTTGAGCGACTCATTTCATTATTGGACTCACCAAACCACTTACAGTGTTTCAGGTACAAAATGACTGTTTCTCGCTGAGAAAATGCCAAAAAGCGGATTTCTGTCATAACATTGATTTACCTTCTGATTTTTCAAGGCAAGCTATTGAAAACGTCAGAAAATTGGAGAAAGGAGTCTAAGTAGTTGATTTGAGAGACTCATTTCATTATTGGACTCACCAAACCACTTACAGTGTTTCAGGTACAAAATGACTGTTTCTCGCCTAGAAAATGCCAAAAAGCGGATTTCTGTAATAACATTGTTTTACCTTCTGAATTTTTAAGGCAACCTATTGAAAACGTCAGAAAATTGGAGAAAGGAGTCTATGTAGTTGATTTGAGGGACTCATTTCATTATTGGACTCACCAAACCACTTACAGTGTTTCAGGTACAAAATGACTGTTTCTCGCTGAGAAAATGCCAAAAAGCGGATTTCTGTCATAACATTGATTTACCTTCTGATTTTTCAAGGCAAGCTATTGAAAACGTCAGAAAATTGGAGAAAGGAGTCTAAGTAGTTGATTTGAGGGACTCATTTCATTATTGGACTCATCAAACCACTTACAGTGTTTCAGGTACAAAATGACTGTTTCTCGCTGAGAAAATGCCAAAAAGCGGATTTCTGTCATAACATTGATTTACCTTCTGATTTTTCAAGGCAAGCTATTGAAAACGTCAGAAAATTGGAGAAAGGAGTCTATGTAGTTGATTTGAGAGACTCATTTCATTATTGGACTCACCAAACCACTTACAGTGTTTCAGGTACAAAATGACTGTTTCTCGCCTAGAAAATGCCAAAAAGCGGATTTCTGTAATAACATTGATTTACCTTCTGATTTTTTAAGGCAAGCTATTGAAAACGTCAGAAAATTGGAGAAAGGAGTCTATGTAGTTGATTTGAGAGACTCATTTCATTATTGGACTCACCAAACCACTTACAGTGTTTCAGGTACCTTCTGATTTTTCAAGGCAAGCTATTGAAAACGTCAGAAAATTGGAGAAAGGAGTCTAAGTAGTTGATTTGAGAGACTCATTTCATTATTGGACTCACCAAACCACTTACAGTGTTTCAGGTACAAAATGACTGTTTCTCGCCTAGAAAATGCCAAAAAGCGGATTTCTGTAATAACATTGATTTACCTTCTGATTTTTTAAGGCAAGCTATTGAAAACGTCAGAAAATTGGAGAAAGGAGTCTATGTAGTTGATTTGAGCGACTCATTTCATTATTGGACTCACCAAACCACTTACAGTGTTTCAGGTACAAAATGACTGTTTCTCGCTGAGAAAATGCCAAAAAGCGGATTTCTGTCATAACATTGAAATCAATGTTATGACAGAAATCCGCTTTTTGGCATTTTGTCCGACAAGGGGAGATACCTTCTGATTTTTTAAGGCAAGCTATTGAAAACGTGAGAAAATTGGAGAAAGGTGTCTATGTAGTTGATTTGAGCGACTCATTTCCTTATTGGACTCACCAAACCACTTACAGTGTTTCAGGTACTAAATGACTTTTTCTCGCCTAGAAAATGCCAAAAAGCGGATTTCTGTCATAACATTGATTTACCTTCAGATTTTTTAAGGCAAGCTATTGAAAACGTTAGAAAATTGGAGAAAGGTGTCTATGTAGTTGATTTGAGCGACTCATTTCATTATTGGACTCACCAAACCACTTACAGTGTTTCAGGTACAAAATGACTGTTTCTCGCTGAGAAAATGCCAAAAAGCGGATTTCTGTCATAACATTGATTTACCTTCTGATTTTTCAAGGCAAGCTATTGAAAACGTCAGAAAATTGGAGAAAGGAGTCTATGTAGTTGATTTGAGAGACTCATTTCATTATTGGACTCACCAAACCACTTACAGTGTTTCAGGTACAAAATGACTGTTTCTCGCTGAGAAAATGCCAAAGAGCGGATTTCTGTCATAACATTGATTTACCTTCTGATTTTTCAAGGCAAGCTATTGAAAACGTCAGAAAATTGGAGAAAGGAGTCTATGTAGTTGATTTGAGAGACTCATTTCATTATTGGACTCACCAAACCACTTACAGTGTTTCAGGTACAAAATGACTGTTTCTCGCCTAGAAAATGCCAAAAAGCGGATTTCTGTAATAACATTGATTTACCTTCTGATTTTTTAAGGCAAGCTATTGAAAACGTCAGAAAATTGGAGAAAGGAGTCTATGTAGTTGATTTGAGCGACTCATTTCATTATTGGACTCACCAAACCACTTACAGTGTTTCAGGTACCTTCTGATTTTTCAAGGCAAGCTATTGAAAACGTCAGAAAATTGGAGAAAGGAGTCTAAGTAGTTGATTTGAGAGACTCATTTCATTATTGGACTCACCAAACCACTTACAGTGTTTCAGGTACAAAATGACTGTTTCTCGCCTAGAAAATGCCAAAAAGCGGATTTCTGTAATAACATTGTTTTACCTTCTGAATTTTTAAGGCAACCTATTGAAAACGTCAGAAAATTGGAGAAAGGAGTCTATGTAGTTGATTTGAGCGACTCATTTCATTATTGGACTCACCAAACCACTTACAGTGTTTCAGGTACAAAATGACTGTTTCTCGCTGAGAAAATGCCAAAAAGTGGATTTCTGTCATAACATTGAAATCAATGTTATGACAGAAATCCGCTTTTTGGCATTTTGTCCGACAAGGGGAGATACCTTCTGATTTTTTAAGGCAAGCTATTGAAAACGTTAGAAAATTGGAGAAAGATGTCTATGTAGTTGATTTGAGCGACTCATTTCATTATTGGACTCACCAAACCACTTACAGTGTTTCAGGTACAAAATGACTGTTTCTCGCTGAGAAAATGCCAAAAAGCGGATTTCTGTAATAACATTGTTTTACCTTCTGAATTTTTAAGGCAACCTATTGAAAACGTCAGAAAATTGGAGAAAGGAGTCTATGTAGTTGATTTGAGGGACTCATTTCATTATTGGACTCACCAAACCACTTACAGTGTTTCAGGTACAAAATGACTGTTTCTCGCTGAGAAACTGCCAAAAAGCGGATTTCTGTCATAACATTGATTTACCTTCTGATTTTTTAAGGCAAGCTATTGAAAACGTTAGAAAATTGGAGAAAGGTGTCTATGTAGTTGATTTGAGCGACTCATTTCATTATTGGACTCACCAAACCACTTACAGTGTTTCAGGTACAAAATGACTGTTTCTCGCTGAGAAAATGCCAAAAAGCGGATTTCTGTCATAACATTGATTTACCTTCAGATTTTTTAAGGCAAGCTATTGAAAACGTTAGAAAATTGGAGAAAGGTGTCTATGTAGTTGATTTGAGCGACTCATTTCATTATTGGACTCACCAAACCACTTACAGTGTTTCAGGTACAAAATGACTGTTTCTCGCTGAGAAAATGCCAAAAAGCGGATTTCTGTCATAACATTGATTTACCTTCTGATTTTTCAAGGCAAGCTATTGAAAACGTCAGAAAATTGGAGAAAGGAGTCTATGTAGTTGATTTGAGAGACTCATTTCATTATTGGACTCACCAAACCACTTACAGTGTTTCAGGTACAAAATGACTGTTTCTCGCTGAGAAAATGCCAAAGAGCGGATTTCTGTCATAACATTGATTTACCTTCTGATTTTTCAAGGCAAGCTATTGAAAACGTCAGAAAATTGGAGAAAGGAGTCTATGTAGTTGATTTGAGAGACTCATTTCATTATTGGACTCACCAAACCACTTACAGTGTTTCAGGTACAAAATGACTGTTTCTCGCCTAGAAAATGCCAAAAAGCGGATTTCTGTAATAACATTGATTTACCTTCTGATTTTTTAAGGCAAGCTATTGAAAACGTCAGAAAATTGGAGAAAGGAGTCTATGTAGTTGATTTGAGCGACTCATTTCATTATTGGACTCACCAAACCACTTACAGTGTTTCAGGTACCTTCTGATTTTTCAAGGCAAGCTATTGAAAACGTCAGAAAATTGGAGAAAGGAGTCTAAGTAGTTGATTTGAGAGACTCATTTCATTATTGGACTCACCAAACCACTTACAGTGTTTCAGGTACAAAATGACTGTTTCTCGCCTAGAAAATGCCAAAAAGCGGATTTCTGTAATAACATTGTTTTACCTTCTGAATTTTTAAGGCAACCTATTGAAAACGTCAGAAAATTGGAGAAAGGAGTCTATGTAGTTGATTTGAGCGACTCATTTCATTATTGGACTCACCAAACCACTTACAGTGTTTCAGGTACAAAATGACTGTTTCTCGCTGAGAAAATGCCAAAAAGTGGATTTCTCTCATAACATTGAAATCAATGTTATGACAGAAATCCGCTTTTTGGCATTTTGTCCGACAAGGGGAGATACCTTCTGATTTTTTAAGGCAAGCTATTGAAAACGTTAGAAAATTGGAGAAAGATGTCTATGTAGTTGATTTGAGCGACTCATTTCATTATTGGACTCACCAAACCACTTACAGTGTTTCAGGTACAAAATGACTGTTTCTCGCTGAGAAAATGCCAAAAAGCGGATTTCTGTAATAACATTGTTTTACCTTCTGAATTTTTAAGGCAACCTATTGAAAACGTCAGAAAATTGGAGAAAGGAGTCTATGTAGTTGATTTGAGGGACTCATTTCATTATTGGACTCACCAAACCACTTACAGTGTTTCAGGTACAAAATGACTGTTTCTCGCTGAGAAACTGCCAAAAAGCGGATTTCTGTCATAACATTGATTTACCTTCTGATTTTTTAAGGCAAGCTATTGAAAACGTCAGAAAATTGGAGAAAGGAGTCTATGTAGTTGATTTGAGCGACTCATTTCATTATTGGACTCACCAAACCACTTACAGTGTTTCAGGTACCTTCTGATTTTTCAAGGCAAGCTATTGAAAACGTCAGAAAATTGGAGAAAGGAGTCTAAGTAGTTGATTTGAGAGACTCATTTCATTATTGGACTCACCAAACCACTTACAGTGTTTCAGGTACAAAATGACTGTTTCTCGCCTAGAAAATGCCAAAAAGCGGATTTCTGTAATAACATTGTTTTACCTTCTGAATTTTTAAGGCAACCTATTGAAAACGTCAGAAAATTGGAGAAAGGAGTCTATGTAGTTGATTTGAGCGACTCATTTCATTATTGGACTCACCAAACCACTTACAGTGTTTCAGGTACAAAATGACTGTTTCTCGCTGAGAAAATGCCAAAAAGTGGATTTCTGTCATAACATTGAAATCAATGTTATGACAGAAATCCGCTTTTTGGCATTTTGTCCGACAAGGGGAGATACCTTCTGATTTTTTAAGGCAAGCTATTGAAAACGTTAGAAAATTGGAGAAAGATGTCTATGTAGTTGATTTGAGCGACTCATTTCATTATTGGACTCACCAAACCACTTACAGTGTTTCAGGTACAAAATGACTGTTTCGCGCTGAGAAAATGCCAAAAAGCGGATTTCTGTCATAACATTGATTTACCTTCTGATTTTTCATGGCAAGCTATTGAAAACGTCAGAAAATTGGAGAAAGGAGTCTATGTAGTTGATTTGAGAGACTCATTTCATTATTGGACTCACCAAACCACTTACAGTGTTTCAGGTACAAAATGACTGTTTCTCGCTGAGAAACTGCCAAAAAGCGGATTTCTGTTATAACATTGATTTACCTTCTGATTTTTTAAGGCAAGCTATTGAAAACGTTAGAAAATTGGAGAAAGGTGTCTATGTAGTTGATTTGATCGACTCATTTCATTATTGGACTCACCAAACCACTTACAGTGTTTCAGGTACAAAATGACTGTTTCTCGCTGAGAAAATGCCAAAAAGCGGATTTCTGTCATAACATTGATTTACCTTCAGATTTTTTAAGGCAAGCTATTGAAAACGTTAGAAAATTGGAGAAAGGTGTCTATGTAGTTGATTTGAGCGACTCATTTCATTATTGGACTCACCAAACCACTTACAGTGTTTCAGGTACAAAATGACTGTTTCTCGCTGAGAAAATGCCAAAAAGCGGATTTCTGTCATAACATTGATTTACCTTCTGATTTTTCAAGGCAAGCTATTGAAAACGTCAGAAAATTGGAGAAAGGAGTCTATGTAGTTGATTTGAGAGACTCATTTCATTATTGGACTCACCAAACCACTTACAGTGTTTCAGGTACAAAATGACTGTTTCTCGCTGAGAAAATGCCAAAGAGCGGATTTCTGTCATAACATTGATTTACCTTCTGATTTTTCAAGGCAAGCTATTGAAAACGTCAGAAAATTGGAGAAAGGAGTCTATGTAGTTGATTTGAGAGACTCATTTCATTATTGGACTCACCAAACCACTTACAGTGTTTCAGGTACAAAATGACTGTTTCTCGCCTAGAAAATGCCAAAAAGCGGATTTCTGTAATAACATTGATTTACCTTCTGATTTTTTAAGGCAAGCTATTGAAAACGTCAGAAAATTGGAGAAAGGAGTCTATGTAGTTGATTTGAGCGACTCATTTCATTATTGGACTCACCAAACCACTTACAGTGTTTCAGGTACCTTCTGATTTTTCAAGGCAAGCTATTGAAAACGTCAGAAAATTGGAGAAAGGAGTCTAAGTAGTTGATTTGAGAGACTCATTTCATTATTGGACTCACCAAACCACTTACAGTGTTTCAGGTACAAAATGACTGTTTCTCGCCTAGAAAATGCCAAAAAGCGGATTTCTGTAATAACATTGTTTTACCTTCTGAATTTTTAAGGCAACCTATTGAAAACGTCAGAAAATTGGAGAAAGGTGTCTATGTAGTTGATTTGAGCGACTCATTTCATTATTGGACTCACCAAACCACTTACAGTGTTTCAGGTACAAAATGACTGTTTCTCGCTGAGAAAATGCCAAAAAGTGGATTTCTGTCATAACATTGAAATCAATGTTATGACAGAAATCCGCTTTTTGGCATTTTGTCCGACAAGGGGAGATACCTTCTGATTTTTTAAGGCAAGCTATTGAAAACGTTAGAAAATTGGAGAAAGATGTCTATGTAGTTGATTTGAGCGACTCATTTCATTATTGGACTCACCAAACCACTTACAGTGTTTCAGGTACAAAATGACTGTTTCGCGCTGAGAAAATGCCAAAAAGCGGATTTCTGTCATAACATTGATTTACCTTCTGATTTTTCATGGCAAGCTATTGAAAACGTCAGAAAATTGGAGAAAGGAGTCTATGTAGTTGATTTGAGAGACTCATTTCATTATTGGACTCACCAAACCACTTACAGTGTTTCAGGTACAAAATGACTGTTTCTCGCTGAGAAACTGCCAAAAAGCGGATTTCTGTCATAACATTGATTTACCTTCTGATTTTTTAAGGCAAGCTATTGAAAACGTTAGAAAATTGGAGAAAGGTGTCTATGTAGTTGATTTGATCGACTCATTTCATTATTGGACTCACCAAACCACTTACAGTGTTTCAGGTACAAAATGACTGTTTCTCGCTGAGAAAATGCCAAAAAGCGGATTTCTGTCATAACATTGATTTACCTTCTGATTTTTTAAGGCAAGCTATTGAAAACGTTAGAAAATTGGAGAAAGGTGTCTATGTAGTTGATTTGAGCGACTCATTTCATTATTGGACTCACCAAACCACTTACAGTGTTTCAGGTACAAAATGACTGTTTCTCGCTGAGAAAATGCCAAAAAGCGGATTTCTGTCATAACATTGATTTACCTTCTGATTTTTCAAGGCAAGCTATTGAAAACGTCAGAAAATTGGAGAAAGGAGTCTATGTAGTTGATTTGAGAGACTCATTTCATTATTGGACTCACCAAACCACTTACAGTGTTTCAGGTACAAAATGACTGTTTCTCGCTGAGAAAATGCCAAAAAGCGGATTTCTGTCATAACATTGATTTACCTTCTGATTTTTCAAGGCAAGCTATTGAAAACGTCAGAAAATTGGAGAAAGGAGTCTAAGTAGTTGATTTGAGCGACTCATTTCATTATTGGACTCACCAAACCACTTACAGTGTTTCAGGTACAAAATGACTGTTTCTCGCTGAGAAAATGCCAAAAAGCGGATTTCTGTCATAACATTGATTTACCTTCTGATTTTTCAAGGCAAGCTATTGAAAACGTCAGAAAATTGGAGAAAGGAGTCTAAGTAGTTGATTTGAGAGACTCATTTCATTATTGGACTCACCAAACCACTTACAGTGTTTCAGGTACAAAATGACTGTTTCTCGCCTAGAAAATGCCAAAAAGCGGATTTCTGTAATAACATTGTTTTACCTTCTGAATTTTTAAGGCAACCTATTGAAAACGTCAGAAAATTGGAGAAAGGAGTCTATGTAGTTGATTTGAGGGACTCATTTCATTATTGGACTCACCAAACCACTTACAGTGTTTCAGGTACAAAATGACTGTTTCTCGCTGAGAAAATGCCAAAAAGCGGATTTCTGTCATAACATTGATTTACCTTCTGATTTTTCAAGGCAAGCTATTGAAAACGTCAGAAAATTGGAGAAAGGAGTCTAAGTAGTTGATTTGAGGGACTCATTTCATTATTGGACTCATCAAACCACTTACAGTGTTTCAGGTACAAAATGACTGTTTCTCGCTGAGAAAATGCCAAAAAGCGGATTTCTGTCATAACATTGATTTACCTTCTGATTTTTCAAGGCAAGCTATTGAAAACGTCAGAAAATTGGAGAAAGGAGTCTATGTAGTTGATTTGAGAGACTCATTTCATTATTGGACTCACCAAACCACTTACAGTGTTTCAGGTACAAAATGACTGTTTCTCGCCTAGAAAATGCCAAAAAGCGGATTTCTGTAATAACATTGATTTACCTTCTGATTTTTTAAGGCAAGCTATTGAAAACGTCAGAAAATTGGAGAAAGGAGTCTATGTAGTTGATTTGAGAGACTCATTTCATTATTGGACTCACCAAACCACTTACAGTGTTTCAGGTACCTTCTGATTTTTCAAGGCAAGCTATTGAAAACGTCAGAAAATTGGAGAAAGGAGTCTAAGTAGTTGATTTGAGAGACTCATTTCATTATTGGACTCACCAAACCACTTACAGTGTTTCAGGTACAAAATGACTGTTTCTCGCCTAGAAAATGCCAAAAAGCGGATTTCTGTAATAACATTGAAATCAATGTTATGACAGAAATCCGCTTTTTGGCATTTTGTCCGACAAGGGGAGATACCTTCTGATTTTTTAAGGCAAGCTATTGAAAACGTGAGAAAATTGGAGAAAGGTGTCTATGTAGTTGATTTGAGCGACTCATTTCCTTATTGGACTCACCAAACCACTTACAGTGTTTCAGGTACTAAATGACTTTTTCTCGCCTAGAAAATGCCAAAAAGCGGATTTCTGTAATAACATTGTTTTACCTTCTGAATTTTTAAGGCAACCTATTGAAAACGTCAGAAAATTGGAGAAAGGAGTCTATGTAGTTGATTTGAGGGACTCATTTCATTATTGGACTCACCAAACCACTTACAGTGTTTCAGGTACAAAATGACTGTTTCTCGCTGAGAAACTGCCAAAAAGCGGATTTCTGTCATAACATTGATTTACCTTCTGATTTTTTAAGGCAAGCTATTGAAAACGTTAGAAAATTGGAGAAAGGTGTCTATGTAGTTGATTTGAGCGACTCATTTCATTATTGGACTCACCAAACCACTTACAGTTTTTCAGGTACAAAATGACTGTTTCTCGCTGAGAAAATGCCAAAAAGCGGATTTCTGTCATAACATTGATTTACCTTCTGATTTTTTAAGGCAAGCTATTGAAAACGTTAGAAAATTGGAGAAAGGTGTCTATGTAGTTGATTTGAGCGACTCATTTCATTATTGGACTCACCAAACCACTTACAGTGTTTCAGGTACAAAATGACTGTTTCTCGCTGAGAAAATGCCAAAAAGCGGATTTCTGTCATAACATTGATTTACCTTCTGATTTTTCAAGGCAAGCTATTGAAAACGTCAGAAAATTGGAGAAAGGAGTCTATGTAGTTGATTTGAGAGACTCATTTCATTATTGGACTCACCAAACCACTTACAGTGTTTCAGGTACCTTCTGATTTTTCAAGGCAAGCTATTGAAAACGTCAGAAAATTGGAGAAAGGAGTCTAAGTAGTTGATTTGAGAGACTCATTTCATTATTGGACTCACCAAACCACTTACAGTGTTTCAGGTACAAAATGACTGTTTCTCGCCTAGAAAATGCCAAAAAGCGGATTTCTGTAATAACATTGTTTTACCTTCTGAATTTTTAAGGCAACCTATTGAAAACGTCAGAAAATTGGAGAAAGGAGTCTATGTAGTTGATTTGAGCGACTCATTTCATTATTGGACTCACCAAACCACTTACAGTGTTTCAGGTACAAAATGACTGTTTCTCGCTGAGAAAATGCCAAAAAGCGGATTTCTGTCATAACATTGAAATCAATGTTATGACAGAAATCCGCTTTTTGGCATTTTGTCCGACAAGGGGAGATACCTTCTGATTTTTTAAGGCAAGCTATTGAAAACGTTAGAAAATTGGAGAAAGGTGTCTATGTAGTTGATTTGAGCGACTCATTTCATTATTGGACTCACCAAACCACTTACAGTGTTTCAGGTACAAAATGACTGTTTCTCGCTGAGAAAATGCCAAAAAGCGGATTTCTGTCATAACATTGATTTACCTTCTGATTTTTCAAGGCAAGCTATTGAAAACGTCAGAAAATTGGAGAAAGGAGTCTATGTAGTTGATTTGAGAGACTCATTTCATTATTGGACTCACCAAACCACTTACAGTGTTTCAGGTACAAAATGACTGTTTCTCGCTGAGAAAATGCCAACAAGCGGATTTCTGTCATAACATTGATTTACCTTCTGATTTTTCAAGGCAAGCTATTGAAAACGTCATAAAATTGGAGAAAGGAGTCTATGTAGTTGATTTGAGAGACTCATTTCATTATTGGACTCACCAAACCACTTACAGTGTTTCAGGTACAAAATGACTGTTTCTCGCCTAGAAAATGCCAAAAAGCGGATTTCTGTAATAACATTGATTTACCTTCTGATTTTTTAAGGCAAGCTATTGAAAACGTCAGAAAATTGGAGAAAGGAGTCTATGTAGTTGATTTGAGCGACTAATTTCGTTATTGGACTCACCAAACCACTTACAGTGTTTCAGGTACCTTCTGATTTTTCAAGGCAAGCTATTGAAAACGTCAGAAAATTGGAGAAAGGAGTCTAAGTAGTTGATTTGAGAGACTCATTTCATTATTGGACTCACCAAACCACTTACAGTGTTTCAGGTACAAAATGACTGTTTCTCGCCTAGAAAATGCCAAAAAGCGGATTTCTGTAATAACATTGATTTACCTTCTGATTTTTTAAGGCAAGCTATTGAAAACGTCAGAAAATTGGAGAATGGAGTCTATGTAGTTGATTTGAGCGACTCATTTCATTATTGGACTCACCAAACCACTTACAGTGTTTCAGGTACAAAATGACTGTTTCTCGCTGAGAAACTGCCAAAAAGCGGATTTCTGTCATAACATTGATTTACCTTCTGAGTTTTTTAAGGCAAGCTATTGAAAACGTTAGAAAATTGGAGAAAGGTGTCTATGTAGTTGATTTGAGCGACTCATTTCATTATTGGACTCACCAAACCACTTACAGTGTTTCAGGTACAAAATGACTGTTTCTCGCTGAGAAAATGCCAAAAAGCGGATTTCTGTCATAACATTGATTTACCTTCTGATTTTTTAAGGCAAGCTATTGAAAACGTTAGAAAATTGGAGAAAGGTGTCTATGTAGTTGATTTGAGCGACTCATTTCATTATTGGACTCACCAAACCACTTACAGTGTTTCAGGTACAAAATGACTGTTTCTCGCTGAGAAAATGCCAAAAAGCGGATTTCTGTCATAACATTGATTTACCTTCTGATTTTTCAAGGCAAGCTATTGAAAACGTCAGAAAATTGGAGAAAGGAGTCTATGTAGTTGATTTGAGAGACTCATTTCATTATTGGACTCACCAAACCACTTACAGTGTTTCAGGTACAAAATGACCGTTTCTCGCTGAGAAAATGCCAAAAAGCGGATTTCTGTAATAACATTGTTTTACCTTCTGATTTTTTAAGGCAAGCTATTGAAAACGTCAGAAAATTGGAGAAAGGAGTCTATGTAGTTGATTTGAGGGACTCATTTCATTATTGGACTCACCAAATCACTTACAGTGTTTCAGGTACAAAATGATTGTTTCTCGCTGAGAAAATGCCAAAAAGCGGATTTCTGTCATAACATTGATTTACCTTCTGATTTTTTAAGGCAAGCTATTGAAAACGTCAGATAATTGGAGAAAGGAGTCTATGTAGTTGATTTGAGAGACTCATTTCATTATTGGACTCACCAAACCACCCACAGTGTTTCAGGTTCAAAATGACTGTTTCTCGCTGAGAAACTGCCAAAAAGCGGATTTCTGTAATAACATTGTTTTACCTTCTGATTTTTTAAGGCAAGCTATTGAAAACGTCAGAAAATTGGAGAAAGGAGTCTATGTAGTTGATTTGAGAGACTCATTTCATTATTGGACTCACCAAACCACTTACAGTGTTTCAGGTACAAAATGACTGTTTCTCGCTGAGAAAATGCCAAAAAGCGGATTTCTGTCATAACATTGATTTACCTTCTGATTTTTCAAGGCAAGCTATTGAAAACGTCAGAAAATTGGAGAAAGGAGTCTATGTAGTTGATTTGAGAGACTCATTTCATTATTGGACTCACCAAACCACTTACAGTGTTTCAGGTACAAAATGACTGTTTCTCGCTGAGAAAATGCCAAAAAGCGGATTTCTGTAATAACATTGTTTTACCTTCTGATTTTTTAAGGCAAGCTATTGAAAATGTTAGAAAATTGGAAAAAGGAGTCTATGTAGTTGATTTGAGAGACTCATTTCATTATTGGACTCACCAAACCACTTACAGTGTTTCAGGTACAAAATGACTGTTTCTCGCTGAGAAAATGCCAAAAAGCGGATTTCTGTCATAACATTGATTTACCTTCTGATTTTTCAAGGCAAGCTATTGAAAACGTCAGAAAATTGGAGAAAGGAGTCTGAGTAGTTGATTTGAGAGACTCATTTCATTATTGGACTCACCAAACCACTTACAGTGTTTCAGGTACAAAATGACTGTTTCTCGCCTAGAAAATGCCAAAAAGCGGATTTCTGTAATAACATTGATTTACCTTCTGATTTTTTAAGGCAAGCTATTGAAAACGTCAGAAAATTGGAGAATGGAGTCTATGTAGTTGATTTGAGCGACTCATTTCATTATTGGACTCACCAAACCACTTACAGTGTTTCAGGTACAAAATGACTGTTTCTCGCTGAGAAACTGCCAAAAAGCGGATTTCTGTCATAACATTGATTTACCTTCTGATTTTTTAAGGCAAGCTATTGAAAACGTTAGAAAATTGGAGAAAGGTGTCTATGTAGTTGATTTGAGCGACTCATTTCATTATTGGACTCACCAAACCACTTACAGTGTTTCAGGTACAAAATGACTGTTTCTCGCTGAGAAAATGCCAAAAAGCGGATTTCTGTCATAACATTGATTTACCTTCTGATTTTTTAAGGCAAGCTATTGAAAACGTTAGAAAATTGGAGAAAGGTGTCTATGTAGTTGATTTGAGCGACTCATTTCATTATTGGACTCACCAAACCACTTACAGTGTTTCAGGTACAAAATGACTGTTTCTCGCTGAGAAAATGCCAAAAAGCGGATTTCTGTCATAACATTGATTTACCTTCTGATTTTTCAAGGCAAGCTATTGAAAACGTCAGAAAATTGGAGAAAGGAGTCTATGTAGTTGATTTGAGAGACTCATTTCATTATTGGACTCACCAAACCACTTACAGTGTTTCAGGTACAAAATGACCGTTTCTCGCTGAGAAAATGCCAAAAAGCGGATTTCTGTAATAACATTGTTTTACCTTCTGATTTTTTAAGGCAAGCTATTGAAAACGTCAGAAAATTGGAGAAAGGAGTCTATGTAGTTGATTTGAGGGACTCATTTCATTATTGGACTCACCAAATCACTTACAGTGTTTCAGGTACAAAATGATTGTTTCTCGCTGAGAAAATGCCAAAAAGCGGATTTCTGTCAAAACATTGATTTACCTTCTGATTTTTTAAGGCAAGCTATTGAAAACGTCAGATAATTGGAGAAAGGAGTCTATGTAGTTGATTTGAGAGACTCATTTCATTATTGGACTCACCAAACCACCCACAGTGTTTCAGGTTCAAAATGACTGTTTCTCGCTGAGAAACTGCCAAAAAGCGGATTTCTGTAATAACATTGTTTTACCTTCTGATTTTTTAAGGCAAGCTATTGAAAACGTCAGAAAATTGGAGAAAGGAGTCTATGTAGTTGATTTGAGAGACTCATTTCATTATTGGACTCACCAAACCACTTACAGTGTTTCAGGTACAAAATGACTGTTTCTCGCTGAGAAAATGCCAAAAAGCGGATTTCTGTCATAACATTGATTTACCTTCTGATTTTTCAAGGCAAGCTATTGAAAACGTCAGAAAATTGGAGAAAGGAGTCTATGTAGTTGATTTGAGAGACTCATTTCATTATTGGACTCACCAAACCACTTACAGTGTTTCAGGTACAAAATGACTGTTTCTCGCTGAGAAAATGCCAAAAAGCGGATTTCTGTAATAACATTGTTTTACCTTCTGATTTTTTAAGGCAAGCTATTGAAAATGTTAGAAAATTGGAAAAAGGAGTCTATGTAGTTGATTTGAGAGACTCATTTCATTATTGGACTCACCAAACCACTTACAGTGTTTCAGGTACAAAATGACTGTTTCTCGCTGAGAAAATGCCAAAAAGCGGATTTCTGTCATAACATTGTTTTACCTTCTGAATTTTTAAGGCAAGCTATTGAAAATGTTAGAAAATTGGAAAAAGGAGTCTATGTAGTTGATTTGAGAGACTCATTTCATTATTGGACTCACCAAACCACTTACAGTGTTTCAGGTACAAAATGACTGTTTCTCGCTGAGAAAATGCCAAACAGCGGATTTCTGTAATAACATTGTTTTACCTTCTGAATTTTTAAGGCAACCTATTGAAAACGTCAGAAAATTGGAGAAAGGAGTCTATGTAGTTGATTTGAGGGACTCATTTCATTATTGGACTCACCAAACCACTTACAGTGTTTCAGGTACAAAATGACTGTTTCTCGCTGAGAATCTGCCAAAAAGCTGATTTCTGTCATAACATTGATTTACCTTCTGATTTTTTAAGGCAAGCTATTGAAAACGTTAGAAAATTGGAGAAAGGTGTCTATGTAGTTGATTTGAGCGACTCATTTCATTATTGGACTCACCAAACCACTTACAGTGTTTCAGGTACAAAATGACTGTTTCTCGCTGAGAAAATGCCAAAAAGCGGATTTCTGTCATAACATTGATTTACCTTCTGATTTTTCAAGGCAAGCTATTGAAAACGTCAGAAAATTGGAGAAAGGAGTCTATGTAGTTGATTTGAGAGACTCATTTCATTATTGGATTCACCAAACCACTTACAGTGTTTCAGGTACAAAATGACTGTTTCTCGCTGAGAAAATGCCAAAAAGCGGATTTCTGTAATAACATTGTTTTACCTTCTGATTTTTTAAGGCAAGCTATTGAAAATGTTAGAAAATTGGAAAAAGGAGTCTATGTAGTTGATTTGAGAGACTCATTTCATTATTGGACTCACCAAACCACTTACAGTGTTTCAGGTACAAAATGACTGTTTCTCGCTGAGAAAATGCCAAAAAGCGGATTTCTGTCATAACATTGATTTACCTTCTGATTTTTCAAGGCAAGCTATTGAAAATGTTAGAAAATTGGAGAAAGGTGTCTATGTAGTTGATTTGAGAGACTCATTTCATTATTGGACTCACCAAACCACTTACAGTGTTTCAGGTACAAAATGACTGTTTCTCGCTGAGAAAATGCCAAAAAGCGGATTTCTGTCATAACATTGATTTACCTTCTGATTTTTCAAGGCAAGCTATTGAAAACGTCAGAAAATTGGAGAAAGGAGTCTAAGTAGTTGATTTGAGAGACTCATTTCATTATTGGACTCACCAAACCACTTACAGTGTTTCAGGTACAAAATGACTGTTTCTCGCCTAGAAAATGCCAAAAAGCGGATTTCTGTAATAACATTGTTTTACCTTCTGAATTTTTAAGGCAACCTATTGAAAACGTCAGAAAATTGGAGAAAGGAGTCTATGTAGTTGATTTGAGGGACTCATTTCATTATTGGACTCACCAAACCACTTACAGTGTTTCAGGTACAAAATGACTGTTTCTCGCTGAGAAACTGCCAAAAAGCGGATTTCTGTCATAACATTGATTTACCTTCTGATTTTTTAAGGCAAGCTATTGAAAACGTTAGAAAATTGGAGAAAGGTGTCTATGTAGTTGATTTGAGCGACTCATTTCATTATTGGACTCACCAAACCACTTACAGTGTTTCAGGTACAAAATGACTGTTTCTCGCTGAGAAAATGCCAAAAAGCGGATTTCTGTCATAACATTGAAATCAATGTTATGACAGAAATCCGCTTTTTGGCATTTTGTCCGACAAGGGGAGATACCTTCTGATTTTTTAAGGCAAGCTATTGAAAACGTTAGAAAATTGGAGAAAGGTGTCTATGTAGTTGATTTGAGCGACTCATTTCCTTATTGGACTCACCAAACCACTTACAGTGTTTCAGGTACTAAATGACTGTTTCTCGCCTAGAAAATGCCAAAAAGCGGATTTCTGTAATAACATTGTTTTACCTTCTGAATTTTTAAGGCAACCTATTGAAAACGTCAGAAAATTGGAGAAAGGAGTCTATGTAGTTGATTTGAGGGACTCATTTCATTATTGGACTCACCAAACCACTTACAGTGTTTCAGGTACAAAATGACTGTTTCTCGCTGAGAAACTGCCAAAAAGCGGATTTCTGTCATAACATTGATTTACCTTCTGATTTTTTAAGGCAAGCTATTGAAAACGTTAGAAAATTGGAGAAAGGTGTCTATGTAGTTGATTTGAGCGACTCATTTCATTATTGGACTCACCAAACCACTTACAGTGTTTCAGGTACAAAATGACTGTTTCTCGCTGAGAAAATGCCAAAAAGCGGATTTCTGTCATAACATTGATTTACCTTCTGATTTTTTAAGGCAAGCTATTGAAAACGTTAGAAAATTGGAGAAAGGTGTCTATGTAGTTGATTTGAGCGACTCATTTCATTATTGGACTCACCAAACCACTTACAGTGTTTCAGGTACAAAATGACTGTTTCTCGCTGAGAAAATGCCAAAAAGCGGATTTCTGTCATAACATTGATTTACCTTCTGATTTTTCAAGGCAAGCTATTGAAAACGTGAGAAAATTGGAGAAAGGAGTCTATGTAGTTGATTTGAGAGACTCATTTCATTATTGGACTCACCAAACCACTTACAGTGTTTCAGGTACCTTCTGATTTTTCAAGGCAAGCTATTGAAAACGTCAGAAAATTGGAGAAAGGAGTCTAAGTAGTTGATTTGAGAGACTCATTTCATTATTGGACTCACCAAACCACTTACAGTGTTTCAGGTACAAAATGACTGTTTCTCGCCTAGAAAATGCCAAAAAGCGGATTTCTGTAATAACATTGATTTACCTTCTGATTTTTTAAGGCAAGCTATTGAAAACGTCAGAAAATTGGAGAAAGGAGTCTATGTAGTTGATTTGAGCGACTCATTTCATTATTGGACTCACCAAACCACTTACAGTGTTTCAGGTACAAAATGACTGTTTCTCGCTGAGAAAATGCCAAAAAGCGGATTTCTGTCATAACATTGAAATCAATGTTATGACATTGAAATCAATGTTATGACAGAAATCCGCTTTTTGGCATTTTGTCCGACAAGGGGAGATACCTTCTGATTTTTTAAGGCAAGCTATTGAAAACGTTAGAAAATTGGAGAAAGGTGTCTATGTAGTTGATTTGAGCGACTCATTTCATTATTGGACTCACCAAACCACTTACAGTGTTTCAGGTACAAAATGACTGTTTCTCGCTGAGAAAATGCCAAAAAGCGGATTTCTGTCATAACATTGATTTACCTTCTGATTTTTTAAGGCAAGCTATTGAAAACGTCAGAAAATTGGAGAAAGGAGTCTATGTAGTTGATTTGAGCGACTCATTTCATTATTGGACTCACCAAACCACTTACAGTGTTTCAGGTACCTTCTGATTTTTCAAGGCAAGCTATTGAAAACGTCAGAAAATTGGAGAAAGGAGTCTAAGTAGTTGATTTGAGAGACTCATTTCATTATTGGACTCACCAAACCACTTACAGTGTTTCAGGTACAAAATGACTGTTTCTCGCCTAGAAAATGCCAAAAAGCGGATTTCTGTAATAACATTGATTTACCTTCTGATTTTTTAAGGCAAGCTATTGAAAACGTCAGAAAATTGGAGAAAGGAGTCTATGTAGTTGATTTGAGCGACTCATTTCATTATTGGACTCACCAAACCACTTACAGTGTTTCAGGTACAAAATGACTGTTTCTCGCTGAGAAAATGCCAAAAAGCGGATTTCTGTCATAACATTGAAATCAATGTTATGACAGAAATCCGCTTTTTGGCATTTTGTCCGACAAGGGGAGATACCTTCTGATTTTTTAAGGCAAGCTATTGAAAACGTTAGAAAATTGGAGAAAGGTGTCTATGTAGTTGATTTGAGCGACTCATTTCATTATTGGACTCACCAAACCACTTACAGTGTTTCAGGTACAAAATGACTGTTTCTCGCTGAGAAAATGCCAAAAAGCGGATTTCTGTCATAACATTGATTTACCTTCTGATTTTTCAAGGCAAGCTATTGAAAACGTCAGAAAATTGGAGAAAGGAGTCTATGTAGTTGATTTGAGAGACTCATTTCATTATTGGACTCACCAAACCACTTACAGTGTTTCAGGTACTAAATGACTGTTTCTCGCCTAGAAAATGCCAAAAAGCGGATTTCTGTAATAACATTGTTTTACCTTCTGAATTTTTATGGCAACCTATTGAAAACGTCAGAAAATTGGAGAAAGGAGTCTATGTAGTTGATTTGAGCGACTCATTTCATTATTGGACTCACCAAACCACTTACAGTGTTTCAGGTACAAAATAACTGTTTCTCGCTGAGAAACTGCCAAAAAGCGGATTTCTGTCATAACATTGATTTACCTTCTGATTATTTAAGGCAAGCTATTGAAAACGTTAGAAAATTGGAGAAAGGTGTCTATGTAGTTGATTTGAGCGACTCATTTCATTATTGGACTCACCAAACAACTTACAGTGTTTCAGGTACAAAATGACTGTTTCTCGCTGAGAAAATGCCAAAAAGCGGATTTCTGTCATAACATTGATTTACCTTCTGATTTTTCAAGGCAAGCTATTGAAAACGACAGAAAATTGGAGAAAGGAGTCTATGTAGTTGATTTGAGAGACTCATTTCATTATTGGACTCACCAAACCACTTACAGTGTTTCAGGTACAAAATAACTGTTTCTCGCTGAGAAACTGCCAAAAAGCTGATTTCTGTCATAACATTGATTTACCTTCTGATTATTTAAGGCAAGCTATTGAAAACGTTAGAAAATTGGAGAAAGGTGTCTATGTAGTTGATTTGAGCGACTCATTTCATTATTGGACTCACCAAACCACTTACAGTGTTTCAGGTACAAAATGACTGTTTCTCGCTGAGAAAATGCCAAAAAGCGGATTTCTGTCATAACATTGATTTACCTTCTGATTTTTTAAGGCAAGCTTTTGAAAACGTTAGAAAATTGGAGAAAGGTGTCTATGTAGTTGATTTGAGCGACTCATTTCATTATTGGACTCACCAAACCACTTACAGTGTTTCAGGTACAAAATGACTGTTTCTCGCTGAGAAAATGCCAAAAAGCGGATTTCTGTCATAACATTGATTTACCTTCTGATTTTTCAAGGCAAGCTATTGAAAACGTCAGAAAATTGGAGAAAGGAGTCTATGTAGTTGATTTGAGAGACTCATTTCATTATTGGACTCACCAAACCACTTACAGTGTTTCAGGTACAAAATGACTGTTTCTCGCTGAGAAAATGCCAAAAAGCGGATTTCTGTCATAACATTGATTTACCTTCTGATTTTTCAAGGCAAGCTATTGAAAACGTCAGAAAATTGGAGAAAGGAGTCTATGTAGTTGATTTGAGAGACTCATTTCATTATTGGACTCACCAAACCACTTACAGTGTTTCAGGTACAAAATGACTGTTTCTCGCTGAGAAAATGCCAAAAAGCGGATTTCTGTCATAACATTGATTTACCTTCTGATTTTTCAAGGCAAGCTATTGAAAACGACAGAAAATTGGAGAAAGGAGTCTATGTAGTTGATTTGAGAGACTCATTTCATTATTGGACTCACCAAACCACTTACAGTGTTTCAGGTACTAAATGACTGTTTCTCGCTGAGAAACTGCCAAAAAGCGGATTTCTGTCATAACATTGATTTACCTTCTGATTTTTTAAGGCAAGCTATTGAAAACGTTAGAAAATTGGAGAAAGGTGTCTATGTAGTTGATTTGAGCGACTCATTTCATTATTGGACTCACCAAACCACTTACAGTGTTTCAGGTACAAAATGACTGTTTCTCGCTGAGAAAATGCCAAAAAGCGGATTTCTGTCATAACATTGATTTACCTTCTGATTTTTTAAGGCAAGCTATTGAAAACGTTAGAAAATTGGAGAAAGGTGTCTATGTAGTTGATTTGAGCGACTCATTTCATTATTGGACTCACCAAACCACTTACAGTGTTTCAGGTACAAAATGACTGTTTCTCGCTGAGAAAATGCCAAAAAGCGGATTTCTGTCATAACATTGATTTACCTTCTGATTTTTCAAGGCAAGCTATTGAAAACGTCAGAAGATTGGAGAAAGGAGTCTATGTAGTTGATTTGAGACATTCATTTCATTATTGGACTCACCAAACCACTTACAGTGTTTCAGGTACAAAATGACTTTCTCGCTGAGAAAATGCCAAAAAGCGGATTTCTGTCATAACATTGATTTACCTTCTGATTTTTCAAGGCAAGCTATTGAAAACGTCAGAAAATTGGAGAAAGGAGTCTATGTAGTTGATTTGAGAGATGCATTTCATTATTGGACTCACCAAACCACTTACAGTGTTTCAGGTACAAAATGACTGTTTCTCGCTGAGAAAATGCCAAAAAGCGGATTTCTGTCATAACATTGATTTATCTTCTGATTTTTTAAGGCAAGCTATTGAAAACGTTAGAAAATTGGAAAAAGGAGTCTATGTAGTTGATTTGAGAGATTCATTTCATTATTGGACTCACCAAACCACTTACAGTGTTTCAGGTACAAAATGACTGTTTCTCGCTGAGAAAATGCCAAAAAGCGGGTTTCTGTCATAACATTGATTTACCTTCTGAATTTTCAAGGCAAGCTATTGAAAACGTCAGAAAATTGGAGAAAGGAGTCTAAGTAGTTGATTTGAGAGACTCATTTCATTATTGGACTCACCAAACCACTTACAGTGTTTCAGGTACAAAATGACTGTTTCTCGCCTAGAAAATGCCAAAAAGCGGATTTCTGTAATAACATTGTTTTACCTTCTGATTTTTTAAGGCAAGCTATTGAAAACGTTAGAAAATTGGAAAAAGGAGTCTATGTAGTTGATTTGAGAGATGCATTTCATTATTGGACTCACCAAACCACTTACAGTGTTTCAGGTACAAAATGACTGTTTCTCGCTGAGAAAATGCCAAAAAGCGGATTTCTGTCATAACATTGATTTACCTTCTGATTTTTCAAGGCAAGCTATTGAAAACGTCAGAAAATTGGAGAAAGGAGTCTATGTAGTTGATTTGAGAGATTCATTTCATTATTGGACTCACCAAACCACTTACAGTGTTTCAGGTACAAAATGACTGTTTCTCGCTGAGAAAATGCCAAAAAGCGGATTTCTGTCATAACATTGATTTACCTTCTGATTTTTCAAGGCAAGCTATTGAAAACGTCAGAAAATTGGAGAAAGGAGTCTATGTAGTTGATTTGAGAGATTCATTTCATTATTGGACTCACCAAACCACTTACAGTGTTTCAGGTACAAAATGACTGTTTCTCGCCTAGAAAATGCCAAAAAGCGGATTTCTGTAATAACATTGTTTTACCTTCTGATTTTTTAAGGCAAGCTATTGAAAACGTCAGAAAATTGGAGAAAGGAGTCTATGTAGTTGATTTGAGCGACTCATTTCATTATTGGACTCACCAAACCACTTACAGTGTTTCAGGTACCTTCTGATTTTTCAAGGCAAGCTATTGAAAACGTCAGAAAATTGGAGAAAGGAGTCTAAGTAGTTGATTTGAGAGACTCATTTCATTATTGGACTCACCAAACCACTTACAGTGTTTCAGGTACAAAATGACTGTTTCTCGCCTAGAAAATGCCAAAAAGCGGATTTCTGTAATAACATTGTTTTACCTTCTGATTTTTTAAGGCAAGCTATTGAAAACGTTAGAAAATTGGAAAAAGGAGTCTATGTAGTTGATTTGAGAGATGCATTTCATTATTGGACTCACCAAACCACTTACAGTGTTTCAGGTACAAAATGACTGTTTCTCGCTGAGAAAATGCCAAAAAGCGGATTTCTGTCATAACATTGATTTACCTTCTGATTTTTCAAGGCAAGCTATTGAAAACGTCAGAAAATTGGAGAAAGGAGTCTATGTAGTTGATTTGAGAGATTAATTTCATTATTGGACTCACCAAACCACTTACAGTGTTTCAGGTACAAAATGACTGTTTCTCGCTGAGAAAATGCCAAAAAGCGGATTTCTGTCATAACATTGATTTACCTTCTGATTTTTCAAGGCAAGCTATTGAAAACGTCAGAAAATTGGAGAAAGGAGTCTATGTAGTTGATTTGAGAGATTCATTTCATTATTGGACTCACCAAACCACTTACAGTGTTTCAGGTACAAAATGACTGTTTCTCGCCTAGAAAATGCCAAAAAGCGGATTTCTGTAATAACATTGTTTTACCTTCTGATTTTTTAAGGCAAGCTATTGAAAACGTCAGAAAATTGGAGAAAGGAGTCTATGTAGTTGATTTGAGCGACTCATTTCATTATTGGACTCACCAAACCACTTACAGTGTTTCAGGTACCTTCTGATTTTTCAAGGCAAGCTATTGAAAACGTCAGAAAATTGGAGAAAGGAGTCTAAGTAGTTGATTTGAGAGACTCATTTCATTATTGGACTCACCAAACCACTTACAGTGTTTCAGGTACCTTCTGATTTTTCAAGGCAAGCTATTGAAAACGTCAGAAAATTGGAGAAAGGAGTCTAAGTAGTTGATTTGAGAGACTCATTTCATTATTGGACTCACCAAACCACTTACAGTGTTTCAGGTACAAAATGACTGTTTCTCGCCTAGAAAATGCCAAAAAGCGGATTTCTGTAATAACATTGATTTACCTTCTGATTTTTTAAGGCAAGCTATTGAAAACGTCAGAAAATTGGAGAAAGGAGTCTATGTAGTTGATTTGAGCGACTCATTTCATTATTGGACTCACCAAACCACTTACAGTGTTTCAGGTACAAAATGACTGTTTCTCGCTGAGAAAATGCCAAAAAGCGGATTTCTGTCATAACATTGAAATCAATGTTATGACAGAAATCCGCTTTTTGGCATTTTGTCCGACAAGGGGAGATACCTTCTGATTTTTTAAGGCAAGCTATTGAAAACGTTAGAAAATTGGAGAAAGGTGTCTATGTAGTTGATTTGAGCGACTCATTTCATTATTGGACTCACCAAACCACTTACAGTGTTTCAGGTACAAAATGACTGTTTCTCGCTGAGAAAATGCCAAAAAGCGGATTTCTGTCATAACATTGATTTACCTTCTGATTTTTCAAGGCAAGCTATTGAAAACGTCAGAAAATTGGAGAAAGGAGTCTATGTAGTTGATTTGAGAGACTCATTTCATTATTGGACTCACCAAACCACTTACAGTGTTTCAGGTACAAAATGACTGTTTCTCGCCTAGAAAATGCCAAAAAGCGGATTTCTGTAATAACATTGATTTACCTTCTGATTTTTTAAGGCAAGCTATTGAAAACGTCAGAAAATTGGAGAAAGGAGTCTATGTAGTTGATTTGAGCGACTCATTTCATTATTGGACTCACCAAACCACTTACAGTGTTTCAGGTACCTTCTGATTTTTCAAGGCAAGCTATTGAAAACGTCAGAAAATTGGAGAAAGGAGTCTAAGTAGTTGATTTGAGAGACTCATTTCATTATTGGACTCACCAAACCACTTACAGTGTTTCAGGTACAAAATGACTGTTTCTCGCCTAGAAAATGCCAAAAAGCGGATTTCTGTAATAACATTGATTTACCTTCTGATTTTTTAAGGCAAGCTATTGAAAACGTCAGAAAATTGGAGAAAGGAGTCTATGTAGTTGATTTGAGCGATTCATTTCATTATTGGACTCACCAAACCACTTACAGTGTTTCAGGTACAAAATGACTGTTTCTCGCTGAGAAAATGCCAAAAAGCGGATTTCTGTCATAACATTGAAATCAATGTTATGACAGAAATCCGCTTTTTGGCATTTTGTCCGACAAGGGGAGATACCTTCTGATTTTTTAAGGCAAGCTATTGAAAACGTTAGAAAATTGGAGAAAGGTGTCTATGTAGTTGATTTGAGCGACTCATTTCATTATTGGACTCACCAAACCACTTACAGTGTTTCAGGTACAAAATGACTGTTTCTCGCTGAGAAAATGCCAAAAAGCGGATTTCTGTCATAACATTGATTTACCTTCTGATTTTTCAAGGCAAGCTATTGAAAACGTCAGAAAATTGGAGAAAGGAGTCTATGTAGTTGATTTGAGAGACTCATTTCATTATTGGACTCACCAAACCACTTACAGTGTTTCAGGTACTAAATGACTGTTTCTCGCCTAGAAAATGCCAAAAAGCGGATTTCTGTAATAACATTGTTTTACCTTCTGAATTTTTATGGCAACCTATTGAAAACGTCAGAAAATTGGAGAAAGGAGTCTATGTAGTTGATTTGAGCGACTCATTTCATTATTGGACTCACCAAACCACTTACAGTGTTTCAGGTACAAAATAACTGTTTCTCGCTGAGAAACTGCCAAAAAGCGGATTTCTGTCATAACATTGATTTACCTTCTGATTATTTAAGGCAAGCTATTGAAAACGTTAGAAAATTGGAGAAAGGTGTCTATGTAGTTGATTTGAGCGACTCATTTCATTATTGGACTCACCAAACAACTTACAGTGTTTCAGGTACAAAATGACTGTTTCTCGCTGAGAAAATGCCAAAAAGCGGATTTCTGTCATAACATTGATTTACCTTCTGATTTTTCAAGGCAAGCTATTGAAAACGACAGAAAATTGGAGAAAGGAGTCTATGTAGTTGATTTGAGGGACTCATTTCATTATTGGACTCACCAAACCACTTACAGTGTTTCAGGTACAAAATAACTGTTTCTCGCTGAGAAACTGCCAAAAAGCTGATTTCTGTCATAACATTGATTTACCTTCTGATTATTTAAGGCAAGCTATTGAAAACGTTAGAAAATTGGAGAAAGGTGTCTATGTAGTTGATTTGAGCGACTCATTTCATTATTGGACTCACCAAACCACTTACAGTGTTTCAGGTACAAAATGACTGTTTCTCGCTGAGAAAATGCCAAAAAGCGGATTTCTGTCATAACATTGATTTACCTTCTGATTTTTTAAGGCAAGCTATTGAAAACGTTAGAAAATTGGAGAAAGGTGTCTATGTAGTTGATTTGAGCGACTCATTTCATTATTGGACTCACCAAACCACTTACAGTGTTTCAGGTACAAAATGACTGTTTCTCGCTGAGAAAATGCCAAAAAGCGGATTTCTGTCATAACATTGATTTACCTTCTGATTTTTCAAGGCAAGCTATTGAAAACGTCAGAAAATTGGAGAAAGGAGTCTATGTAGTTGATTTGAGAGACTCATTTCATTATTGGACTCACCAAACCACTTACAGTGTTTCAGGTACAAAATGACTGTTTCTCGCTGAGAAAATGCCAAAAAGCGGATTTCTGTCATAACATTGATTTACCTTCTGATTTTTCAAGGCAAGCTATTGAAAACGTCAGAAAATTGGAGAAAGGAGTCTATGTAGTTGATTTGAGAGACTCATTTCATTATTGGACTCACCAAACCACTTACAGTGTTTCAGGTACAAAATGACTGTTTCTCGCTGAGAAAATGCCAAAAAGCGGATTTCTGTCATAACATTGATTTACCTTCTGATTTTTCAAGGCAAGCTATTGAAAACGACAGAAAATTGGAGAAAGGAGTCTATGTAGTTGATTTGAGAGACTCATTTCATTATTGGACTCACCAAACCACTTACAGTGTTTCAGGTACTAAATGACTGTTTCTCGCTGAGAAACTGCCAAAAAGCGGATTTCTGTCATAACATTGATTTACCTTCTGATTTTTTAAGGCAAGCTATTGAAAACGTTAGAAAATTGGAGAAAGGTGTCTATGTAGTTGATTTGAGCGACTCATTTCATTATTGGACTCACCAAACCACTTACAGTGTTTCAGGTACAAAATGACTGTTTCTCGCTGAGAAAATGCCAAAAAGCGGATTTCTGTCATAACATTGATTTACCTTCTGATTTTTTAAGGCAAGCTATTGAAAACGTTAGAAAATTGGAGAAAGGTGTCTATGTAGTTGATTTGAGCGACTCATTTCATTATTGGACTCACCAAACCACTTACAGTGTTTCAGGTACAAAATGACTGTTTCTCGCTGAGAAAATGCCAAAAAGCGGATTTCTGTCATAACATTGATTTACCTTCTGATTTTTCAAGGCAAGCTATTGAAAACGTCAGAAAATTGGAGAAAGGAGTCTATGTAGTTGATTTGAGAGATTCATTTCATTATTGGACTCACCAAACCACTTACAGTGTTTCAGGTACAAAATGACTGTTTCTCGCTGAGAAAATGCCAAAAAGCGGATTTCTGTCATAACATTGATTTACTTTCTGATTTTTCAAGGCAAGCTATTGAAAACGTCAGAAAATTGGAGAAAGGAGTCTATGTAGTTGATTTGAGAGATGCATTTCATTATTGGACTCACCAAACCACTTACAGTGTTTCAGGTACAAAATGACTGTTTCTCGCTGAGAAAATGCCAAAAAGCGGATTTCTGTCATAACATTGATTTACCTTCTGATTTTTTAAGGCAAGCTATTGAAAACGTTAGAAAATTGGAAAAAGGAGTCTATGTAGTTGATTTGAGAGATTCATTTCATTATTGGACTCACCAAACCACTTACAGTGTTTCAGGTACAAAATGACTGTTTCTCGCTGAGAAAATGCCAAAAAGCGGGTTTCTGTCATAACATTGATTTACCTTCTGATTTTTCAAGGCAAGCTATTGAAAACGTCAGAAAATTGGAGAAAGGAGTCTAAGTAGTTGATTTGAGAGACTCATTTCATTATTGGACTCACCAAACCACTTACAGTGTTTCAGGTACAAAATGACTGTTTCTCGCCTAGAAAATGCCAAAAAGCGGATTTCTGTAATAACATTGTTTTACCTTCTGATTTTTTAAGGCAAGCTATTGAAAACGTTAGAAAATTGGAAAAAGGAGTCTATGTAGTTGATTTGAGAGATGCATTTCATTATTGGACTCACCAAACCACTTACAGTGTTTCAGGTACAAAATGACTGTTTCTCGCTGAGAAAATGCCAAAAAGCGGATTTCTGTCATAACATTGATTTACCTTCTGATTTTTCAAGGCAAGCTATTGAAAACGTCAGAAAATTGGAGAAAGGAGTCTATGTAGTTGATTTGAGAGATTCATTTCATTATTGGACTCACCAAACCACTTACAGTGTTTCAGGTACAAAATGACTGTTTCTCGCTGAGAAAATGCCAAAAAGCGGATTTCTGTCATAACATTGATTTACCTTCTGATTTTTCAAGGCAAGCTATTGAAAACGTCAGAAAATTGGAGAAAGGAGTCTATGTAGTTGATTTGAGAGATTCATTTCATTATTGGACTCACCAAACCACTTACAGTGTTTCAGGTACAAAATGACTGTTTCTCGCCTAGAAAATGCCAAAAAGCGGATTTCTGTAATAACATTGTTTTACCTTCTGATTTTTTAAGGCAAGCTATTGAAAACGTCAGAAAATTGGAGAAAGGAGTCTATGTAGTTGATTTGAGCGACTCATTTCATTATTGGACTCACCAAACCACTTACAGTGTTTCAGGTACCTTCTGATTTTTCAAGGCAAGCTATTGAAAACGTCAGAAAATTGGAGAAAGGAGTCTAAGTAGTTGATTTGAGAGACTCATTTCATTATTGGACTCACCAAACCACTTACAGTGTTTCAGGTACAAAATGACTGTTTCTCGCCTAGAAAATGCCAAAAAGCGGATTTCTGTAATAACATTGTTTTACCTTCTGATTTTTTAAGGCAAGCTATTGAAAACGTTAGAAAATTGGAAAAAGGAGTCTATGTAGTTGATTTGAGAGATGCATTTCATTATTGGACTCACCAAACCACTTACAGTGTTTCAGGTACAAAATGACTGTTTCTCGCTGAGAAAATGCCAAAAAGCGGATTTCTGTCATAACATTGATTTACCTTCTGATTTTTCAAGGCAAGCTATTGTAAACGTCAGAAAATTGGAGAAAGGAGTCTATGTAGTTGATTTGAGAGATTCATTTCATTATTGGACTCACCAAACCACTTACAGTGTTTCAGGTACAAAATGACTGTTTCTCGCTGAGAAAATGCCAAAAAGCGGATTTCTGTCATAACATTGATTTACCTTCTGATTTTTCAAGGCAAGCTATTGAAAACGTCAGAAAATTGGAGAAAGGAGTCTATGTAGTTGATTTGAGAGATTCATTTCATTATTGGACTCACCAAACCACTTACAGTGTTTCAGGTACAAAATGACTGTTTCTCGCCTAGAAAATGCCAAAAAGCGGATTTCTGTAATAACATTGTTTTACCTTCTGATTTTTTAAGGCAAGCTATTGAAAACGTCAGAAAATTGGAGAAAGGAGTCTATGTAGTTGATTTGAGCGACTCATTTCATTATTGGACTCACCAAACCACTTACAGTGTTTCAGGTACCTTCTGATTTTTCAAGGCAAGCTATTGAAAACGTCAGAAAATTGGAGAAAGGAGTCTAAGTAGTTGATTTGAGAGACTCATTTCATTATTGGACTCACCAAACCACTTACAGTGTTTCAGGTACCTTCTGATTTTTCAAGGCAAGCTATTGAAAACGTCAGAAAATTGGAGAAAGGAGTCTAAGTAGTTGATTTGAGAGACTCATTTCATTATTGGACTCACCAAACCACTTACAGTGTTTCAGGTACAAAATGACTGTTTCTCGCCTAGAAAATGCCAAAAAGCGGATTTCTGTAATAACATTGATTTACCTTCTGATTTTTTAAGGCAAGCTATTGAAAACGTCAGAAAATTGGAGAAAGGAGTCTATGTAGTTGATTTGAGCGACTCATTTCATTATTGGACTCACCAAACCACTTACAGTGTTTCAGGTACAAAATGACTGTTTCTCGCTGAGAAAATGCCAAAAAGCGGATTTCTGTCATAACATTGAAATCAATGTTATGACAGAAATCCGCTTTTTGGCATTTTGTCCGACAAGGGGAGATACCTTCTGATTTTTTAAGGCAAGCTATTGAAAACGTTAGAAAATTGGAGAAAGGTGTCTATGTAGTTGATTTGAGCGACTCATTTCATTATTGGACTCACCAAACCACTTACAGTGTTTCAGGTACAAAATGACTGTTTCTCGCTGAGAAAATGCCAAAAAGCGGATTTCTGTCATAACATTGATTTACCTTCTGATTTTTCAAGGCAAGCTATTGAAAACGTCAGAAAATTGGAGAAAGGAGTCTATGTAGTTGATTTGAGAGACTCATTTCATTATTGGACTCACCAAACCACTTACAGTGTTTCAGGTACAAAATGACTGTTTCTCGCCTAGAAAATGCCAAAAAGCGGATTTCTGTAATAACATTGATTTACCTTCTGATTTTTTAAGGCAAGCTATTGAAAACGTCAGAAAATTGGAGAAAGGAGTCTATGTAGTTGATTTGAGCGACTCATTTCATTATTGGACTCACCAAACCACTTACAGTGTTTCAGGTACCTTCTGATTTTTCAAGGCAAGCTATTGAAAACGTCAGAAAATTGGAGAAAGGAGTCTAAGTAGTTGATTTGAGAGACTCATTTCATTATTGGACTCACCAAACCACTTACAGTGTTTCAGGTACAAAATGACTGTTTCTCGCCTAGAAAATGCCAAAAAGCGGATTTCTGTAATAACATTGATTTACCTTCTGATTTTTTAAGGCAAGCTATTGAAAACGTCAGAAAATTGGAGAAAGGAGTCTATGTAGTTGATTTGAGCGACTCATTTCATTATTGGACTCACCAAACCACTTACAGTGTTTCAGGTACAAAATGACTGTTTCTCGCTGAGAAAATGCCAAAAAGCGGATTTCTGTCATAACATTGAAATCAATGTTATGACAGAAATCCGCTTTTTGGCATTTTGTCCGACAAGGGGAGATACCTTCTGATTTTTTAAGGCAAGCTATTGAAAACGTTAGAAAATTGGAGAAAGGTGTCTATGTAGTTGATTTGAGCGACTCATTTCATTATTGGACTCACCAAACCACTTACAGTGTTTCAGGTACAAAATGACTGTTTCTCGCTGAGAAAATGCCAAAAAGCGGATTTCTGTCATAACATTGATTTACCTTCTGATTTTTCAAGGCAAGCTATTGAAAACGTCAGAAAATTGGAGAAAGGAGTCTATGTAGTTGATTTGAGAGACTCATTTCATTATTGGACTCACCAAACCACTTACAGTGTTTCAGGTACTAAATGACTGTTTCTCGCCTAGAAAATGCCAAAAAGCGGATTTCTGTAATAACATTGTTTTACCTTCTGAATTTTTATGGCAACCTATTGAAAACGTCAGAAAATTGGAGAAAGGAGTCTATGTAGTTGATTTGAGCGACTCATTTCATTATTGGACTCACCAAACCACTTACAGTGTTTCAGGTACAAAATAACTGTTTCTCGCTGAGAAACTGCCAAAAAGCGGATTTCTGTCATAACATTGATTTACCTTCTGATTATTTAAGGCAAGCTATTGAAAACGTTAGAAAATTGGAGAAAGGTGTCTATGTAGTTGATTTGAGCGACTCATTTCATTATTGGACTCACCAAACAACTTACAGTGTTTCAGGTACAAAATGACTGTTTCTCGCTGAGAAAATGCCAAAAAGCGGATTTCTGTCATAACATTGATTTACCTTCTGATTTTTCAAGGCAAGCTATTGAAAACGACAGAAAATTGGAGAAAGGAGTCTATGTAGTTGATTTGAGAGACTCATTTCATTATTGGACTCACCAAACCACTTACAGTGTTTCAGGTACAAAATAACTGTTTCTCGCTGAGAAACTGCCAAAAAGCTGATTTCTGTCATAACATTGATTTACCTTCTGATTATTTAAGGCAAGCTATTGAAAACGTTAGAAAATTGGAGAAAGGTGTCTATGTAGTTGATTTGAGCGACTCATTTCATTATTGGACTCACCAAACCACTTACAGTGTTTCAGGTACAAAATGACTGTTTCTCGCTGAGAAAATGCCAAAAAGCGGATTTCTGTCATAACATTGATTTACCTTCTGATTTTTTAAGGCAAGCTATTGAAAACGTTAGAAAATTGGAGAAAGGTGTCTATGTAGTTGATTTGAGCGACTCATTTCATTATTGGACTCACCAAACCACTTACAGTGTTTCAGGTACAAAATGACTGTTTCTCGCTGAGAAAATGCCAAAAAGCGGATTTCTGTCATAACATTGATTTACCTTCTGATTTTTCAAGGCAAGCTATTGAAAACGTCAGAAAATTGGAGAAAGGAGTCTATGTAGTTGATTTGAGAGACTCATTTCATTATTGGACTCACCAAACCACTTACAGTGTTTCAGGTACAAAATGACTGTTTCTCGCTGAGAAAATGCCAAAAAGCGGATTTCTGTCATAACATTGATTTACCTTCTGATTTTTCAAGGCAAGCTATTGAAAACGTCAGAAAATTGGAGAAAGGAGTCTATGTAGTTGATTTGAGAGACTCATTTCATTATTGGACTCACCAAACCACTTACAGTGTTTCAGGTACAAAATGACTGTTTCTCGCTGAGAAAATGCCAAAAAGCGGATTTCTGTCATAACATTGATTTACCTTCTGATTTTTCAAGGCAAGCTATTGAAAACGACAGAAAATTGGAGAAAGGAGTCTATGTAGTTGATTTGAGAGATTCATTTCATTATTGGACTCACCAAACCACTTACAGTGTTTCAGGTACAAAATGACTGTTTCTCGCTGAGAAAATGCCAAAAAGCGGGTTTCTGTCATAACATTGATTTACCTTCTGATTTTTCAAGGCAAGCTATTGAAAACGTCAGAAAATTGGAGAAAGGAGTCTAAGTAGTTGATTTGAGAGACTCATTTCATTATTGGACTCACCAAACCACTTACAGTGTTTCAGGTACAAAATGACTGTTTCTCGCCTAGAAAATGCCAAAAAGCGGATTTCTGTAATAACATTGTTTTACCTTCTGATTTTTTAAGGCAAGCTATTGAAAACGTTAGAAAATTGGAAAAAGGAGTCTATGTAGTTGATTTGAGAGATGCATTTCATTATTGGACTCACCAAACCACTTACAGTGTTTCAGGTACAAAATGACTGTTTCTCGCTGAGAAACTGCCAAAAAGCGGAGTTTTGTAATAACATTGTTTTACATTCTGATTTTTTAAGGCAAGCTATTGAAAACGTCAGGAAATTGAAGGAGGCAGTCTATTTAGTTGATTTGAGTGACTCCTTTCATTATTGGACTCACCAAACCACTTACCAGTGTTTCAGGTTCAAAATGACTGTTTCTCAGCGAGAAACAGCCAAAAAGCGGATTTCTGTGATAACACTGTTTTACCTTCTGATTTTTTAAGGCAAGCTATTGAAAACGTCAGAAAATTGAAGGATATATAGTTGATTTGAGTGACTCCTTTCATTATTCGACTCACCAAACCACTTACCTGTGTTTCAGGTTGAAAATGACTGTTTCTGGCTGAGATACAGCTAAAAGCGGATTTTTGTGAAAACACTGTTTTACCTTCTGATTTTTTAAGGCAAGCTATTGAAAACGTCAGAAAATTGAAGGAGGGAGTCTATATAGTTGATTTGAGTGACTCCTTTCATTATTGGACTCAGCAAACCACTTACCTGTGTTTCAGGTTGAAAATCCTCGTTTCTGGCTGAGATACAGCTAAAAGCGGATTTTTGTGAAAACACTGTTTTACCTTCTGATTTTTTAAGGCAAGCTATTGAAAACGTCAGAAAATTGAAGGAGGGAGTCTATATAGTTGATTTGAGTGACTCCTTTCATTATTGGACTCAGCAAACCACTTACCTGTGTTTCAGGTTGAAAATCCTCGTTTCTGGCTGAGATACAGCTAAAAAGCGGATTTCTGTGAAAACACTGTTTTACCTTCTGATTTTTTAAGGCAAGCTATTGAAAGAGTGACTCCTTTCATTATTGGACTCACCAAACCACTTGAAAATGAACCTGATCATTTTCAGGTTCAAAATGATCGTTTCTCGTTAAGAATCAGCCAAAAAGTGGATTTCTGTGATAACACTGTTTTACCTTCTGATTTTTAAAGACAAGCTATTGAAAACGTCAGAAAATTGAAGGAAAAAGTATACATATAGTTGATTTGAGAGCCTCCTTTCATTATTGGACTCACCAAACCACTTACCTGTGTTTCAGGCTCAAAATGATCGTTTCTCGCTGAGAAAAAGCCAGAAAGCGGATTTTTGTGATAACACATTTTTACCTTCTGATTTTTTAAGGTAAGCTATTGAAAATGTCATATTATTTAAGGAGGGAGTCTATAATGTTGATTTGAGTGACTCCTTTCATTATTGGACTCACCAAACCACTTACCTGTGTTTCAGGTTCAAAATGATTGTCCCCGCTGAGAAACAGCCAGAAAGCGGATTTCTGTGATAACAGTGTTTTACCTTCTGATTTTTTAAGGCAAGCTATTGAAAATGTCAGAAAATTGAAGGATATATAGTTGATTTGAGTGACTCCTTTCATTATTGGACTCACCAAACCACTTACCTGTGTTTCACGTTGAAAATGACTGTTTCTGGCTGAGATACAGCTAAAAGCGGATTTTTGTGAAAACACTGTTTTACCTTCTGATTTTTTAAGGCAAGCTATTGAAAACATCAGAAAATTGAAGGAGGGAGTCTATATAGTTGATTTGAGTGACTCATTTCATTATTGGACTCACCAAACCACTTACCTGTGTTTCAGGTTCAAAATGATCGTTTCTGGCTGAGATAAAGCTAAAAAGCGGATTTCTGTGAAAACACTGTTTTACCTTCTGATTTTTTAAGGCAAGCTATTGAAAACGTCAGAAAATTGAAGGAGGGAGTCTATATAGTTGATTTGAGTGACTAATTTCATTATTGGACTCAGCAAACCACTTGAAAATGAACCTGATCATTTTCAGGTTCAAAATGATCGTTTCTCGTTAAGAATCAGCCAAAAAGTGGATTTCTGTGATAACACTGTTTTACCTTCTGATTTTTAAAGACAAGCTATTGAAAACGTCAGAAAATTGAAGGAAAAAGTATATATATAGTTGATTTGAGAGACTCCTTTCATTATTGGACTCACCAAACCACTTACCTGTGTTTCAGGCTCAAAATGATCGTTTCTCGCTGAGAAACAGCCAGAAAGCGGATTTTTGTGATAACACATTTTTACCTTCTGATTTTTTAAGGTAAGCTATTGAAAATGTCATATTATTGAAGGAGGGAGTCTATAATGTTGATTTGAGTGACTCCTTTCATTATTGGACTCACCAAACCACTTACAGTGTTTCAGGTACAAAATGACTGTTTCTCGCTGAGAAAATGCCAAAAAGCGGATTTCTGTCATAACATTGATTTACCTTCTGATTTTTCAAGGCAAGCTATTGAAAACGTCAGAAAATTGGAGAAAGGAGTCTATGTAGTTGATTTGAGAGATTCATTTCATTATTGGACTCACCAAACCACTTACAGTGTTTCAGGTACAAAATGACTGTTTCTCGCTGAGAAAATGCCAAAAAGCGGATTTCTGTCATAACATTGATTTACCTTCTGATTTTTCAAGGCAAGCTATTGAAAACGTCAGAAAATTGGAGAAAGGAGTCTATGTAGTTGATTTGAGAGATTCATTTCATTATTGGACTCACCAAACCACTTACAGTGTTTCAGGTACAAAATGACTGTTTCTCGCCTAGAAAATGCCAAAAAGCGGATTTCTGTAATAACATTGTTTTACCTTCTGATTTTTTAAGGCAAGCTATTGAAAACGTCAGAAAATTGGAGAAAGGAGTCTATGTAGTTGATTTGAGCGACTCATTTCATTATTGGACTCACCAAACCACTTACAGTGTTTCAGGTACCTTCTGATTTTTCAAGGCAAGCTATTGAAAACGTCAGAAAATTGGAGAAAGGAGTCTAAGTAGTTGATTTGAGAGACTCATTTCATTATTGGACTCACCAAACCACTTACAGTGTTTCAGGTACAAAATGACTGTTTCTCGCCTAGAAAATGCCAAAAAGCGGATTTCTGTAATAACATTGTTTTACCTTCTGATTTTTTAAGGCAAGCTATTGAAAACGTTAGAAAATTGGAAAAAGGAGTCTATGTAGTTGATTTGAGAGATGCATTTCATTATTGGACTCACCAAACCACTTACAGTGTTTCAGGTACAAAATGACTGTTTCTCGCTGAGAAAATGCCAAAAAGCGGATTTCTGTCATAACATTGATTTACCTTCTGATTTTTCAAGGCAAGCTATTGAAAACGTCAGAAAATTGGAGAAAGGAGTCTATGTAGTTGATTTGAGAGATTCATTTCATTATTGGACTCACCAAACCACTTACAGTGTTTCAGGTACAAAATGACTGTTTCTCGCTGAGAAAATGCCAAAAAGCGGATTTCTGTCATAACATTGATTTACCTTCTGATTTTTCAAGGCAAGCTATTGAAAACGTCAGAAAATTGGAGAAAGGAGTCTATGTAGTTGATTTGAGAGATTCATTTCATTATTGGACTCACCAAACCACTTACAGTGTTTCAGGTACAAAATGACTGTTTCTCGCCTAGAAAATGCCAAAAAGCGGATTTCTGTAATAACATTGTTTTACCTTCTGATTTTTTAAGGCAAGCTATTGAAAACGTCAGAAAATTGGAGAAAGGAGTCTATGTAGTTGATTTGAGCGACTCATTTCATTATTGGACTCACCAAACCACTTACAGTGTTTCAGGTACCTTCTGATTTTTCAAGGCAAGCTATTGAAAACGTCAGAAAATTGGAGAAAGGAGTCTAAGTAGTTGATTTGAGAGACTCATTTCATTATTGGACTCACCAAACCACTTACAGTGTTTCAGGTACTAAATGACTGTTTCTCGCCTAGAAAATGCCAAAAAGCGGATTTCTGTAATAACATTGTTTTACCTTCTGAATTTTTATGGCAACCTATTGAAAACGTCAGAAAATTGGAGAAAGGAGTCTAGGTAGTTGATTTGAGCGACTCATTTCATTATTGGACTCACCAAACCACTTAAAGTGTTTCAGGTACAAAATGACTGTTTCTCGCTGAGAAAATGCCAAAAAGCGGATTTCTGTCATAACATTGATTTACCTTCTGATTTTTTAAGGCAAGCTATTGAAAACGTCAGAAAATTGGAGAAAGGAGTCTATGTAGTTGATTTGAGAGACTAATTTCATTATTGGACTCACCAAACCACTTACAGTGTTTCAGGTCCAAAATGACTGTTTCTCGCTGAGAAACTGCCAAAAAGCGGATTTCTGTCATAACATTGATTTACCTTCTGATTTTTTAAGGCAAGCTATTGAAAACGTCAGAAATGGGAGAAAAGAGTCTATGTAGTTTGATTTGAGAGACTCATTTCATTATTGGACTCACCAAACCACTTACAGTGTTTCAGGTACAAAATGACTGTTTCTCGCTGAGAAAATGCCAAAAAGCGGATTTCTGTCATAACATTGATTTACCTTCTGATTTTTTAAGGCAAGCTATTGAAAACCTCAGAAAATTGGAGAAAGGAGTCTACGTAGTTGATTAGAGAGACTCATTTCATTATTGGACTCACCAAACCACTTACAATGTTTCAGGTACAAAATGACCGTTTCTCGCTGAGAAAATGCCAAAAAGCGGATTTCTGTAATAACATTGTTTTACCTTCTGATTTTTTAAGGCAAGCTATTGAAAACGTCAGAAAATTGGAGAAAGGAGTCTATGTAGTTGATTTGAGGGACTCATTTCATTATCGGACTCACCAAACCACTTACAGTGTTTCAGGTACAAAATGACCGTTTCTCGCTGAGAAAGTGCCAAAAAGCGGATTTCTGTAATAACATTGTTTTACCTTCTGATTTTTTAAGGCAAGCTATTGAAAACGTCAGAAAATTGGAGAAAGGAGTCTATGTAGTTGATTTGAGAAACTCATTTCATTATTGGACTCACCAAACCACTTACAGTGTTACAGGTACAAAATGACTGTTTCTCGCTGAGAAAATGCCAAAAAGCGGATTTCTGTCATAACATTGATTTACCTTCTGATTTTTTAAGGTAAGCTATTGAAAACGTCAGAAAATTGGAGAAAGGAGTCTATGTAGTTGATTTGAGGGACTCATTTCATTATTGGACTCACCAAACCACTTACAGTGTTTCAGGTACAAAATGACCGTTTCTCGCTGAGAAAATGCCAAAAAGCGGATTTCTGTAATAACATTGTTTTACCTTCTGATTTTTTAAGGCAAGCTATTGAAAACGTCAGAAAATTGGAGAAAGGAGTCTATGTAGTTGATTTGAGGGACTCATTTCATTATTGGACTCACCAAACCACTTACAGTGTTTCAAGTACAAAATGACCGTTTCTCGCTGAGAAAATGCCAAAAAGCGGATTTCTGTAATAACATTGTTTTACCTTCTGATTTTTTAAGGCAAGCTATTGAAAACGTCAGAAAATTGGAGAAAGGAGTCTATGTAGTTGATTTGAGGGACTCATTTCATTATTGGACTCACCAAACCACTTGCAGTGTTTCAGGTACAAAATGACTGTTTCTCGCTGAGAAAATGCCAAAAAGCGGATTTTTGTAATAACATTCTTTTACCTTCTGATTTTTTAAGGCAAGCTATTGAAAACGTCAGAAAATTTGAGAAAGGAGTCTATGTAGTTGATTTGAGAGACTCATTTCATCATTGGACTCACCAAACCACTTACAGTGTTTCAGGTACAAAATGACTGTTTCTCGCTGAGAAACTGCCAAAAAGCGGATTTCTGTCATAACATTGATTTACCTTCTGATTTTTTAAGGCAAGCTATTTAAAACGTCAGAAATTGGAGAAAGGAGTCTATGTAGTTGATTTGAGAGACTCATTTCATTATTGGACTCACCAAACCACTTACAGTGTTTCAGGTACAAAATGACTGTTTCTCGCTGAGAAAATGCCAAAAAGCGGATTTCTGTCATAACATTGATTTACCTTCTGATTTTTTAAGGCAAGCTATTGAAAACGTTAGAAAATTGGAGAAAGGTTTCTATGTAGTTGATTTGAGAGACTCATTTCATTATTGGACTCACCAAACCACTTACAGTGTTTCAGGTACAAAATGACTGTTTCTCGCTGAGAAAATGCCAAAAAGCGGATTTCTGTCATAACATTGATTTACCTTCTCATTTTTCAAGGCAAGCTATTGAAAACGTCAGAAAATTGGAGAAAGGAGTCTATGTAGTTGATTTGAGAGACTCATTTCATTATTGGACTCACCAAACCACTTACAGTGTTTCAGGTACAAAATGACTGTTTCTCGCTGAGAAAATGCCAAAAAGCGGATTTCTGTCATAACATTGATTTACCTTCTGATTTTTTAAGGCAAGCTATTGAAAACGTTAGAAAATTGGAGAAAGGAGTCTATGTAGTTGATTTGAGAGACTCATTTCATTATTGGACTCACCAAACCACTTACAGTGTTTCAGGTTCAAAATGACTGTTTCTCGCTGAGAAACTGCCAAAAAGCGGATTTCTGTAATAACATTGTTTCAAGTGTCTGAGAGAGCTTAGCAAGGGGCCTCGCATTGACCATTACTTCCTTAGAGGTAGGGCAAATCAGTCGAGTGAAGCCCAGTGGCAGGATATTTACCACAGTCCACAGGGTATCAGAACCCCAGACGAAGCTCAATCAAGCACAGATCCATTTATGAACATCAGCCCAGAGCCCATCCAGCCACAGACAGCAGTAGAGCGGAGGCTGACTGGACGAAAACCTCAAATCTTGTGGCCTAAATCCTGTCAGAAAAAGGAGTGGGAAACCACAGACACAGACCTCGTCCACCTTTTAGAAGGTCTGAAAGGGGGTGTGGAGAAAAAACTGGACAAGATCGGAGAGACCATTTATAGCTATGGAGCAGAGAGATTTGGTGTGAAACGTGAGAACTTGCAGACACAGAAGGAACCATCTGCTCATTTCAAGTCCAGGAGACAACGTGACTCGTGAAAGAAAGGAGGTGCCTGAGGAAACAATGGAAGAAGGCCACGGAAGTGGAAAGGAAAGGCCTTGGGGCACTAAAGGGCGACATCAAGCAGCGTCTGGCAGCACTGCGAAGAGCAGAATGCCTGAGAAGGCAACATAAGAAGAGAGAGCGAACGAGGACTGCCTTCTACAGAGATCCCTATAAATTTGTTAAGGACCTCTTTGTCAGGGAGAAATCTGGGACCCTCAAAGTACCCATAAGAGAACTGGAAGAACATCTTCGGAAGACCTACTCCGACAAACAGAGGCATGTGCCAGCCAGCATTCCGGAGGATATGCCACCCATCCAACCACCTGAGCACCAGATGGAAACAAGGCCCCCCACATGGAGCGAAGTTGAGAGCACAGTAAAACGGGCAAAAACAGCTTCAGCCCCGGGGCCCAACGGCATTCCATACAGGGTGTATAAGAACATGCCAGGCGTCTTGAAATACCTCTGGAAGCTTATGAAAGTGGCATGGGAAAAAGGAATGATACCAAAGGCATGGCGACGGGCAGGAGGGATCCTGATTCCCAAAGAGAAGAATTCCTCAACCATCGAGCAGTTTCGCCAGATCAGCCTTCTCTTTTTTTTTTTTTTTTTACCTTGTCTGCACACATATTATTGATTGATACCATGACGGTAGAAACCAAAAGTGTATATATGTGCATTATTACTATATTTAATATATATACATATATATACGCACACAAATGCGTACACATACATAAATATACACATACAAACCCAGTTTTTTTTTTTTTCTGGGGGGGGGGGGGGAGTGACGACATCCACTGCCAATCCAGGAAGCAGGAACACACGGAGACACACGTCAAGCACTGGAAATCTGCAACAAAAAAAAAAAAAACACAAACAAAGCACGAAACCGGCACGGAGCCAACCAAAACAATAACAGCAATCGACCTAAATCTTGAGATCTGATCGCAGTCTGAGCTAAGCTATCGCTACCGCTACCTAAACCCAAAAACTAGAGAGCCAGCATGCAGGTGAACAAGCCAGTGTGTATGTCTATGTGTGTGTGTGTGTATGTATATGATCATGCGTGTGTGTGTTTGTGTATATGCATGTCACTAAGTGACTGTGTGTGTGTGTGTGTGTGTGTGTGTGTGTGTGTGTGTGTGTGTGTAATAAACCAAACAAAGCTCCACCTGAAGTGTATCTATAGTGGGGGAGGGGGGGGAGCAACCCCGCCACCCGCGAGACCAGAGGCCGACATGGAAGAGCCCGGAACCCAGGCCACCGGCAACCCCACAGAGGGGAGAAGTAGGAGGGAGGCAACCCACCGCCTGCGAGGCCCCCACCCCCCCGGCGGCGGCCGAGGGGGCCCGCGGGCAGGGCCCCCACGGCACGGGAAGAAGCAGCCAGGGACCCCGTGGCGGCGGACCGCGACCCAGGCGATCCCCGGCCACCCGGTCCGGGCCGGACACGCGGCCAGGAGGCCCTCACCCTTCAGGCCAACGACCCCCACCCGGCAGGGGGCCAGCCTGCCCGGAGAGACAGAGCCGCCCCGGCCGCCGACGCGGGCAGGCGCACCCGTCCCCCACGAAAGTGGCCCCCCAAGACCAGAGGGGCGCCCCGCCGCAGAGGCAGCGGGGGGGACCGGAGACGGGCCCGGAGAGAGGGAACCCCCCAACAAGGCGACACCCGTGCAGGCCCGACAACGGAGGGCCCCAGACCCAGGCATCCCATTCATTCATCCATTCACCTATCAGATACCTATACTAATAATAATATAATATACTATACATAATAATAATAATAATAATAATAATAATAATAATAATAATAATACTAATAATAATAATAACCATCTTTGTATAGATCAGATCAGCCTTCTCAATGTGGAAGGAAAGATTTTCTTCAGTGTCGTGGCCCGTAGGCTCTCAGCATTCCTGCTGGTGAACAACTTTGTTGACACCTCAGTGCAAAAGGCAGGGATAAGTGGGTTCTCAGGTTGCTTGGAACACACAAATGTCATCTGGCACCAAGTACAGACGGCCAAGAAGGAGAAGAAAGACCTGCATGTGGTGTTTTTAGATCTTGCCAATGCCTTCGGGTCAGTGCCTCATGAGATCTTGTGGACAGCGTTCAACTTCTTTCAAGTGCCAGAGGGCATCACAAGTCTAGTCAAAGCCTACTTCCAGGATCTCCAATTCTGTGTTACAGCACAGGATAGTACAACTGCCTGGCAGCACCTTGAGATAGGCATTATGGCGGGCTGCACCATCTCGCCACTGGTGTTTACAATGGCAATGGAGCTACTTATTCGTGCATTACGATGGGTGGTTGGAGGAGAACGATTGAGAGCGGGCTCCGTCTTCCCCCAATCAGGGCGTACATGGACGACATGACGACAATAACAACAACGGTCGCATGTACCAAACGTCTGCTGGAGAAACTCCGGGGAAACATCAAATGGGCACGAATGGAGATTAAACCCAGCAAATCCCGTAGCATCTCCATTGTCAAAGGTAAGCTCACCAATGCAAGGTTCTATGTGGACGACCAGCCAATCCCAACAAGTTCTGGAGAAGCCTATCAAAAGCCTTGGCAGATGGTATAGCGCAGAACTGAAAGACTCTGAGCAGGTGGAACAACTCAGGCAGGATACAATCAGCGGCCTCAAGCAGATTAACAACACTGCTCTCCCTGGAAAATTGAAGCTATGGTGCTTTAAGTTTGGGCTGCTACCTCGCCTCATGTGGCCAATTTCCATCTATGAGGTCACCTTATCTCATGTCAATCGGCTTGAGAGACTGGTGAATGCCCAAGTGAGGAAGTGGCTTGGACTGCCGAGATGCCTTTCCAGCATAGGCCTGTATGGCAATGGAGCGCTCTCCCTTCCAATCTCAAGCCTGGTGGAGGAGTACAAATGTGCCAAAACAAGGGTGGAAATGACTCTTACAGAATCCCGGGACCCATGCGTCAGAGATGCGGCTCCAAACCTGGCAACAGGGAGGAAATGGAAACCATCTGCAGCAGTAGCAGTGGCAAAGACCACCCTCAGACACCGGGATATAGTGGGACGAGTCCAACATGGCAGAGGGGGTCTTGGCCTGGAAGCAACAACACCCGCTTGGCAAAAGGCTACTCCGTCTGAACGGCGACACATGGTGGTTGAGGAGGTGCGCAACCAGGAGGAGGCAGCCAGGTGTGCCAAGGCAGTCTCCCAAGCCCAGCAAGGACGCTGGATGAGGTGGGAGGGTGTGGAGAGGAGGAAAATCACGTGGAATGAGATGTGGAGCATGGAGGCTAATAGGCTCAGCTTCATCATCAGAGCCACTTATGATGTCCTGCCCTCTCCAACCAACCTACATCTCTGGTATGGAGAGGACGCAGCCTGCCTGCAGTGTGCAGCCCCAGCAACCCTCAAACACATCCTGGTGGGTTGCAAGACCAGCCTGATATAGTTGATTTGAGTGACTCCTTTCATTATTGGACTCAGCAAACCACTTACCTGTGTTTCAGGTTGAAAATCCTCGTTTCTGGCTGAGATACAGCTAAAAAGCGGATTTCTGTGAAAACACTGTTTTACCTTCTGATTTTTTAAGGCAAGCTATTGAAAGAGTGACTCCTTTCATTATTGGACTCACCAAACCACTTAAGGCTGAATTATACTTCTGCGTCAAAACGACGCCGTGTCTACGGCGTGTGGTTTTTGGACACGCAGAGGACACGCCGTCACATGCGCCGTCAGTGACGTGCACCTCCCGAAAATTGTAACTACGCGTCGAGGAGACGCCGTCCACACGCAGACCGAGAGGGCTGTGATTGGTTCGTTTGAAAGCGAAGCATTTCCGGTTTCCGGTTTGAATCAGTAGTTTATATGTGATTTTTTTTGTTTTTGTTTTTTGCACAATAGTTGTCCTTATTTCTTTGATTTACTGTGACCGGAAAAAGTCGGATAAACCATTCAGAAAAAGATCGCTAACTAGTGGCCGCGGGGGGTACTGCACCGCGACCAAACGGAGAGACGGAGAACTCTGAACGATTCGTGACGGCACCACGGGTGCGCCGTGTGCTCTGCGTGTGTGTGACGCAGAAGTATACTCAGCCCTTTAGAAAGTTTTCAAAGTTCCAACTGAGTGCAGCTAAATTCATCCATGGAGCTCTGCTTCCATCTTGTGGCCAAAAAAAGAACTTCTCCCGGGCAGACAGAACTGCAATTTCCCCCTCTATTCTGCTGATATTTTCAATTCTGGTGGAGTAAAGCCAGTCAAAAAATATGCAAAAGGAGGGCTCCATCATTGATAAGCCATTTTGATCATTTTTAGATTTTTAAATGTCATTTTAGACAAGTTGGAGGCATTTTAATGCAGTGTTTCTGCTGCTTTTTAACCCTGGCTGAAGTGCAATTTTCTCCTCTTTTCTTTCATTTGGCTGAAGTAAAGCCAGGAAAAACATGTGCAAAAGGCAGGCCGCATCATTGCTAAGCCATTTTGATAATTTTTAGACTTTTTAGATTGTGATTTTAGACAAGTTTGAGCAATTTTAATACGGCATTTCGGCTGCTGTTTTTGGCTGAGTCTGGAGTGAGATTTTTCCCTCTTTTCTTCTCATGTTTCTAATTTGGCTGAAGCAAATGAAGGCAAAAAATGCTCAAAAGACAAAGCCCATTTTTGTGAAGGAATTGTGTTTATTTTCAGATTTTTACACTTTATTTCAGAGCAGTTGGAGACATTTTAATGCTGTCATTCTGCCTTTTAGGCGAATGTGCAGTACCTCTTTTTGTCCACAGCACGGCGCAGTGATGCGCTCCCGGTAATGGGCGGGGGGGTGGGGCAGACCTGTGTTTCAGGTTCAAAATAACTGTTTCTCGCTGCAGCCAAAAAACAGCCAAAAAGCGGATTTCTTTGATAACACTGTTTTACCTTCTGATTTTTAAGGCAAGCTATTGAAAACGTCACAAAATTGAAGAAAGGAGTCTATATATAGTTGATTTGAGGGACTCGTTTCATTATTGGACTCACCAAACCACTTACCTGTGTTTCAGGTTCAAAATGATCGTTTCTGGCTGAGATACAGCTAAAAAGCGGATTTCTGTGAAAACACAGTTGAACCTTCTGATTTTTTAAGGCAAGCTATTGAAAACGTCAGAAAATTGAAGGAAGGAGTCTATATAGTTGATTTAAGGGACTCCTTTCATTATTGGACTCAGCAAACCACTTACGTGTGTTTCAGGTTGAAAATCCTCGTTTCTGGCTGAGATACAGCTAAAAAGCGGATTTCTGTGAAAACACTGTTTTACCTTCTGATTTTTTAAGGCAAGCTATTGAAAGAGTGACTCCTTTCATTATTGGACTCACCAAACCACTTAGAAAGTTTTCAAAGTTCCAACTGAGTGCAGCTAAATTCATCCATGGAGCTCTGCTTCCATCTTGTGGCCAAAAAAAGAACTTCTCCCGGGCAGACAGAACTGCAATTTCCCTCTCTTTTCTGCTGATATTTTCAATTCTGGTGGAGTAAAGCCAGTCAAAAAATATGCAAAAGGAGGGCCCCATCATTGATAAGCCATTTTGATCATTTTTAGATTTTTAAATGTCATTTTAGACAAGTTGGAGGCATTTTAATGCAGTGTTTCTGCTGCTTTTTAACCCTGGCTGAAGTGCAATTTTCTCTTCTTTTCTTTCATTTGGCTGAAGTAAAGCCAGGAAAAACATGTGCAAAAGGCAGGCCGCATCATTGCTAAGCCATTTTGATAATTTTTAGACTTTTTAGATTGTGATTTTAGACAAGTCTGAGCAATTTTAATGCGGCATTTCGGCTGCTGTTTTTGGCTGAGTCTGGAGTGAGATTTTTCCCTCTTTTCTTCTCATGTTTCTAATTTGGCTGAAGCAAATGAAGGCAAAAAATGCTCAAAAGACAAAGCCCATTTTTGTGAAGGAATTGTGTTTATTTTCAGATTTTAACACTTTATTTCAGAGCAGTTGGAGACATTTTAATGCTGTCATTCTGCCTTTTAGGCGAATGTGCAGTACCTCTTTTTGTCCACAGCACGGCGCAGTGATGCACTCCCGGTAATGGGCGGGGGGGTGGGGCAGACCTGTGTTTCAGGTTCAAAATAACTGTTTCTCGCTGCAGCCAAAAAACAGCCAAAAAGCGGATTTCTGTGATAACACTGTTTTAACTTCTGATTTTTAAGGCAAGCTATTGAAAACGTCACAAAATTGAAGAAAGGAGTCTATATATAGTTGATTTGAGGGACTCCTTTCATTATTGGACTCACCAAACCACTTACCTGTGTTTCAGGTTCAAAATGATCGTTTCTGGCTGAGATACAGCTAAAAAGCGGATTTCTGTGAAAACACAGTTGAACCTTCTGATTTTTTAAGGCAAGCTATTGAAAACGTCAGAAAATTGAAGGAAGGAGTCTATATAGTTGATTTGAGTGACTCCTTTCATTATTGGACTCAGCAAACCACTTACCTGTGTTTCAGGTTGAAAATCCTCGTTTCTGGCTGAGATACAGCTAAAAAGCGGATTTCTGTGAAAACACTGTTTTACCTTCTGATTTTTTAAGGCAAGCTATTGAAAGAGTGACTCCTTTCATTATTGGACTCACCAAACCACTTAGAAAGTTTTCAAAGTTCCAACTGAGTGCAGCTAAATTCATCCATGGAGCTCTGCTTCCATCTTGTGGCCAAAAAAAGAACTTCTCCCGGGCAGACAGAACTGCAATTTCCCTCTCTTTTCTGCTGATATTTTCAATTCTGGTGGAGTAAAGCCAGTCAAAAAATATGCAAAAGGAGGGCCCCATCATTGATAAGCCATTTTGATCATTTTTAGATTTTTAAATGTCATTTTAGACAAGTTGGAGGCATTTTAATGCAGTGTTTCTGCTGCTTTTTAACCCTGGCTGAAGTGCAATTTTCTCCTCTTTTCTTTCATTTGGCTGAAGTAAAGCCAGGAAAAACATGTGCAAAAGGCAGGCCGCATCATTGCTAAGCCATTTTGATAATTTTTAGACTTTTTAGATTGTGATTTTAGACAAGTTTGAGCAATTTTAATGCGGCATTTCGGCTGCTGTTTTTGGCTGAGTCTGGAGTGAGATTTTTCCCTCTTTTCTTCTCATGTTTCTAATTTGGCTGAAGCAAATGAAGGCAAAAAATGCTCAAAAGACAAAGCCCATTTTTGTGAAGGAATTGTGTTTATTTTCAGATTTTAACACTTTATTTCAGAGCAGTTGGAGACATTTTAATGCTGTCATTCTGCCTTTTAGGCGAATGTGCAGTACCTCTTTTTGTCCACAGCACGGCGCAGTGATGCACTCCCGGTAATGGGCGGGGGGATGGGGCAGACCTGTGTTTCAGGTTCAAAATAACTGTTTCTCGCTGCAGCCAAAAAACAGCCAAAAAGCGGATTTCTGTGATAACACTGTTTTAACTTCTGATAACACTGTTTTACCTTCTGATTTTTAAGGCAAGCTATTGAAAACGTCACAAAATTGAAGAAAGGAGTCTATATATAGTTGATTTAAGGGACTCCTTTCATTATTGGACTCACCAAACCACTTACCTGTGTTTCAGGTTCAAAATGATCGTTTCTGGCTGAGATACAGCTAAAAAGCGGATTTCTGTGAAAACACAGTTGAACCTTCTGATTTTTTAAGGCAAGCTATTGAAAACGTCAGAAAATTGAAGGAAGGAGTCTATATAGTTGATTTGAGTGACTCCTTTCATTATTGGACTCAGCAAACCACTTACCTGTGTTTCAGGTTGAAAATGATCGTTTCTGGCTGAGATACAGCTAAAAAGTGGATTTCTGTGAAAACACTGATTTACCTTCTGATTTTTTAAGGCAAGCTATTGAAAGAGTGACTCCTTTCATTATTGGACTCACCAAACCACTTAGAAAGTTTTCAAAGTTCCAACTGAGTGCAGCTAAATTCATCCATGGAGCTCTGCTTCCATCTTGTGGCCAAAAAAAGGAACTTCTCCCGGGCAGACAAGACTGCAATTTCCCCCTCTTTTCTGCTGATATTTTCAATTCTGGTGGAGTAAAGCCAGTCAAAAAATATGCAAAAGGAGGGCCCCATCATTTCTAAGCCATTTTGATCATTTTTAGATTTTTAAATGTCATTTTAGACAAGTTCTGATCAGAAGGGACGGCATTCATCCCACCCGGGATGGTGCAGCTCTTATGTCTAGAAATCTGGCCAATGTAATTAGACACTCCCCCTGACAATGCAGGGTCCAGGCCAGGATGCAGAGCTGTAGTTTAACACACTTCTCTGCTGCTTCTCGAGCACTGTTTTAATCATACTCTCGATCTCGTTCTCACCTACGGTGTTGAAACTGATGGTCTGTTGGTGTCACCTGTAAACTCCCTTTTATCCGACCATTACTTAATAACGTTTGAATTTAATTTTGTTGATGTTGAAGTGCAAAATAGGAGGTATTATTTTAGCAGATGTTTGTCTGATGAAGTTATTGTTAAATTTAGGGAGGCCATTGCTTATCTTACGGCAGTGCGAAATAGTGATGTAGTCGAGGCCAGTGACCTGGGTTCTACCTCTGCAGATGTTGATTTCCTTGCTAGTAACACTGCTGATTTGTTGCATTCAGCTTTAGATGAAGTTGTTCCTTTGAAAAGGAGGGTTTCTAGCCACAGGAGCTTAACTCCCTGGTATAATTCAGATATTCGCATGTTGAAACAAAACGTGCGTAAAATGGAAAGGAAGTGGTACTCTTGTAGGTCTGTAGACTCTTATCGTGAATGGAAAGATATTCTAATAGTATATAAAAAAGCCATTCGCAAAGCCAGAACAGCTTATTATTCAACGTTGATAGAGGATATCAAAAGTAACCCACGTTTTCTGTTCAGCACTGTAGCCAGGCTGACAAAGAGTCACAACTCTGTTGAGCCGTGCATTCCTGCAGCTCTCAGTAGTGAGGACTTTATGAGCTTCTTCAACAGTAAAATCGCGAGAATTAGAGAAGAAATCAACCAGCCGGTTGTAGGTGTTTCTTCAGCTTTAGCGACTTCCCTAGGCTCTGACTTGCCTCTAGACTGTTTTGATCCTATAGACCTCCCTGAGCTGACCTCACTCGTCAATAGAGCTAAATCAACCACATGTATGTTAGACCCCATCCCGACTCGACTATTCAAACATATTTTTTCTCTTATTGGTACGACAATACTGGACCAAATTAACCTATCCCTAAGTTTAGGATATGTACCACAGGTTTTCAAAGTCGCAGTAATTAAACCTTTACTTAAAAAACCTTCTCTTGACCCAGACACCTTAGCTAATTATAGACCAATTTCCAACCTTCCATTTGTGTCTAAAATTCTGGAAAAGGCAGTTTCAAGCCAGTTATGTGACTATTTGTATAGAAATGATCTGTTTGAAGTCTTTCAGTCAGGGTTCAGAATGCATCATAGCACAGAGACAGCACTGGTTCGAGTCACGAATGACCTCCTTATGGCCTCAGATAAGGGATTAGTGTCCATACTGGTTCTACTGGACCTCAGTGCTGCTTTTGACACTATAGATCATGGCATTTTACTGCACAGGTTAGAGCATGTTGTTGGGATTAAAGGGACAGCTCTATGTTGGTTTAAATCATATCTATCTGACAGGTTCCAGTTTGTTCATGTACATGAGGTTTCTTCAGAACAGTCAAGGGTCTGTTATAGTGTTCCGCAGGGTTCAGTGCTAGGGCCAATCTTGTTTAGTTTATACATGCAGCCGTTGGGAAGTATAATCCAGAATCACGGCATACACTTTCATTGTTATGCTGATGATACGCAGCTCTACTTGTCTATGAAGCCGGATGAAACAGAACCGTTAGTTAAACTTCAGGCATGTCTTAGGGACATCAAGGACTGGATGTCCAGAAATTTCTTGCTTCTAAATTCAGATAAAACAGAGGTTATTATTCTTGGTCCAGAGCATCTTAGGAAGGGATTAGATGGTGTTGCGATGGCTTCCAGTGCAACCTTGGTGTTATTTTCGATCAGGATTTGTCGTTTAAACCATATGTCAATCAGGTTTGTAAAATAGCCTTTTTCCATCTCCGTAATATTGCAAAGATTAGGAAAATCCTCTCGCAGAGTGATGCAGAAAAACTAGTTCATGCGTTTGTATCTTCTAGACTAGATTACTGTAATGTGTTGTTAGCAGGATGTCCAAGTAATTTGCTGAATAGGCTCCAGCTGATCCAAAATGCAGCAGCACAAGTACTGACAGGAATTAGCAGGAGAGACCACATCTCTCCAGTGTTAGCATCGCTCCATTGGTTACCCGTAAAATTCAGAATCCAATTTAAAATGTTATTACTTGCGTATAAAGCCCAAAACGGCTTAGCTCCGCATTATTTGCAAGACCTGATAGTGCCTTATGTTCCTGTCAGAGCTCTCCGTTCTCAGAGTGCAGGTTTACTCGTAGTTCCTAGAGTATCTAAATGTAGATTTGGAGGGCGGGCGTTCTGCTATCAGGCACCACTACTATGGAACCAACTTCCAATCTGGGTTAAGGAGGCTGACACCACCTCCACCTTTAAAACTAAACTTAAAGCATTTCTGTTTAGTAAAGCCTATAGTTAGTGTTTAGTAAACCTCTAGCTGGTGTTGGTAAATCTCTAGGTAGTGTAAACTTTAGTGTGTCAGAGTCGCTCCTGTAGTTTCTTGTGCTGGCCCCCCCTTCTCCTCCCTTTTCTCTCTTTTGTCCATGTTGCAGCATCCTTTGCCGGACACCGGAACCTGCAGGTGGTCGTGGGTGGCTTGTAGCTTGCATTACGGAGCACAAGTCTTTCCCTGACCCTTTCCCTTCAACCCTTCCCCGACCCTGCACCCCAACCTGGGACCTGCTGATTGGGCCGGAGCTTCGGGAGCTGCGTGCTGGCCTGCGGTCCCCACCCCTGGTCATCCCGTTGCTGCTTCCACCTGCCTGCTGTGCTGTTGCCGTCCTGACCCACCAGTCTGGCCCTCGGCAGGAGGGTCCCCCCTTATGAGCCTGGTCCTGCTCAAGGTTTCTTCCCTCCTAAAGGGGAGTTTTTCCTTGCCACTGTTTGGCTTAAGGTTTTTCTCCCACTAGGGGAGTTTTTACCTGCCATTGTTTATGTAATAACTGCTCGGGGGTCATGTTCTGGGTATGGGTCTCTGGAAAGCGTCTAGAGACAACTCTGTTGTATTAGACGCTATATAAATAAAATTGAATTGAATTGAATTGAAGTTGGAGGCATTTTAATGCAGTGTTTCTGCTGCTTTTTAACCCTGGCTGAAGTGCAATTTTCTCCTCTTTTCTTTCATTTGGCTGAAGTAAAGCCAGGAAAAACATGTGCAAAAGGCAGGCCGCATCATTGCTAAGCCATTTTGATAATTTTTAGACTTTTTAGATTGTGATTTTAGACAAGTTTGAGCAATTTTAATGCGGCATTTCGGCTGCTGTTTTTGGCTGAGTCTGGAGTGAGATTTTTCCCTCTTTTCTTCTCATGTTTCTAATTTGGCTGAAGCAAATGAAGGCAAAAAATGCTCAAAAGACAAAGCCCATTTTTGTGAAGGAATTGTGTTTATTTTCAAATTTTTACACTTTATTTCAGAGCAGTTGGAGACATTTTAATGCTGTCATTCTGCCTTTTAGGCGAATGTGCAGTACCTCTTTTTGTCCACAGCACGGCGCAGTGATGCGCTCCCGGTAATGGGCGGGGGGGTGGGGCAGACCTGTGTTTCAGGTTCAAAATAACTGTTTCTCGCTGCAGCCAAAAAACAGCCAAAAAGCGGATTTCTGTGATAACACTGTTTTACCTTCTGATTTTTAAGGCAAGCTATTGAAAACGTCACAAAATTGAAGAAAGGAGTCTATATATAGTTGATTTGAGGGACTCGTTTCATTATTGGACTCACCAAACCACTTACCTGTGTTTCAGGTTCAAAATGATCGTTTCTGGCTGAGATACAGCTAAAAAGCGGATTTCTGTGAAAACACAGTTGAACCTTCTGATTTTTTAAGGCAAGCTATTGAAAACGTCAGAAAATTGAAGGAAGGAGTCTATATAGTTGATTTGAGTGACTCCTTTCATTATTGGACTCAGCAAACCACTTACCTGTGTTTCAGGTTGAAAATCCTCGTTTCTGGCTGAGATACAGCTAAAAAGCGGATTTCTGTGAAAACACTGTTTTACCTTCTGATTTTTTAAGGCAAGCTATTGAAAGAGTGACTCCTTTCATTATTGGACTCACCAAACCACTTAGAAAGTTTTCAAAGTTCCAACTGAGTGCAGCTAAATTCATCCATGGAGCTCTGCTTCCATCTTGTGGCCAAAAAAAGAACTTCTCCCGGGCAGACAGAACTGCAATTTCCCTCTCTTTTCTGCTGATATTTTCAATTCTGGTGGAGTAAAGCCAGTCAAAAAATATGCAAAAGGAGGGCCCCATCATTGATAAGCCATTTTGATCATTTTTAGATTTTTAAATGTCATTTTAGACAAGTTGGAGGCATTTTAATGCAGTGTTTCTGCTGCTTTTTAACCCTGGCTGAAGTGCAATTTTCTCCTCTTTTCTTTCATTTGGCTGAAGTAAAGCCAGGAAAAACTGGGCAAAAGGCAGGCCGCATCATTGCTAAGCCATTTTGATAATTTTTAGACTTTTTAGATTGTGATTTTAGACAAGTTTGAGCAATTTTAATGCGGCATTTCGGCTGCTGTTTTTGGCTGAGTCTGGAGTGAGATTTTTCCCTTTTTTCTTCTCATGTTTCTAATTTGGCTGAAGCAAATGAAGGCAAAAAATGCTCAAAAGACAAAGCCCATTTTTGTGAAGGAATTGTGTTTATTTTCAGATTTTAACACTTTATTTCAGAGCAGTTGGAGACATTTTAATGCTGTCATTCTGCCTTTTAGGCGAATGTGCAGTACCTCTTTTTGTCCACAGCACGGCGCAGTGATGCACTCCCGGTAATGGGCGGGGGGGTGGGGCAGACCTGTGTTTCAGGTTCAAAATAACTGTTTCTCGCTGCAGCCAAAAAACAGCCAAAAAGCGGATTTCTGTGATAACACTGTTTTAACTTCTGATTTTTAAGGCAAGCTATTGAAAACGTCACAAAATTGAAGAAAGGAGTCTATACATAGTTGATTTGAGGGACTCCTTTCATTATTGGACTCACCAAACCACTTACCTGTGTTTCAGGTTCAAAATGATCGTTTCTGGCTGAGATACAGCTAAAAAGCGGATTTCTGTGAAAACACAGTTGAACCTTCTGATTTTTTAAGGCAAGCTATTGAAAACGTCAGAAAATTGAAGGAAGGAGTCTATATAGTTGATTTGAGTGACTCCTTTCATTATTGGACTCAGCAAACCACTTACCTGTGTTTCAGGTTGAAAATCCTCGTTTCTGGCTGAGATACAGCTAAAAAGCGGATTTCTGTGAAAACACTGTTTTACCTTCTGATTTTTTAAGGCAAGCTATTGAAAGAGTGACTCCTTTCATTATTGGACTCACCAAACCACTGAGAAAGTTTTCAAAGTTCCAACTGAGTGCAGCTAAATTCATCCATGGAGCTCTGCTTCCATCTTGTGGCCAAAAAAAGAACTTCTCCCGGGCAGACAGAACTGCAATTTCCCTCTCTTTTCTGCTGATATTTTCAATTCTGGTGGAGTAAAGCCAGTCAAAAAATATGCAAAAGGAGGGCCCCATCATTGATAAGCCATTTTGATCATTTTTAGATTTTTAAATGTCATTTTAGACAAGTTGGAGGCATTTTAATGCAGTGTTTCTGCTGCTTTTTAACCCTGGCTGAAGTGCAATTTTCTCCTCTTTTCTTTCATTTGGCTGAAGTAAAGCCAGGAAAAACATGTGCAAAAGGCAGGCCGCATCATTGCTAAGCCATTTTGATAATTTTTAGACTTTTTAGATTGTGATTTTAGACAAGTTTGAGCAATTTTAATACGGCATTTCGGCTGCTGTTTTTGGCTGAGTCTGGAGTGAGATTTTTCCCTCTTTTCTCATGTTTCTAATTTGGCTGAAGCAAATGAAGGCAAAAAATGCTCAAAAGACAAAGCCCATTTTTGTGAAGGAATTGTGTTTATTTTCAGATTTTTACACTTTATTTCAGAGCAGTTGGAGACATTTTAATGCTGTCATTCTGCCTTTTAGGCGAATGTGCAGTACCTCTTTTTGTCCACAGCACGGGCGCAGTGATGCGCTCTCTCGACCTGTGTTTCAGGTTCAAAATAACTGTTTCTCGCTGCAGCCAAAGAACAGCCAAAAAGCGGATTTCTGTGATAACACTGTTTTACCTTCTGATTTTTAAGGCAAGCTATTGAAAACGTCACACAATTGAAGAAAGGAGTCTATATATAGTTGATTTGAGGGACTCCTTTCATTATTGGACTCACCAAACCACTTACATGTGTTTCAGGCTCAAAATGATCGTTTCTGCCTGAGATACAGCTAAAAAGCGGATTTCTGTGAAAACACTGTTTTACCTTCTGATTTTTTAAGGCAAGCTATTGAAAACGTCACAAAATTGAAGGAAGGAGTTTATATAGTTGATTTGAGTGACTCCTTTCATTATTGGACTCACCAAACCACTTACCTGTGTTTCAGGTTTAAAATGATCGTTTCTGGCTGAGATACAGCTAAAAAGCGGATTTCTGTGAAAAGACAGTTGAACCTTCTGATTTTTTAAAGGAGCTTGAGGCTGTTTTTTTTATTTGCAAAATGTGCTGCAATTCGGTCCCGATTTTCCCGCGCTGGGCTGCGGATGTGACGTCACATGACGCTGCATGCACGTTCTCCCCGTTCTCCTGTGCCGGCTTCACTGTTGGCTGCAGTAGGGTGGCGATAGAGAGTCTCATTTCTTAAAAGCAGCCGCAAGCTCCTTTAAGGCAAGCTATTGAAAACGTCAGAAAATTGAAGGAAGGAGTCTATATAGTTGATTTGAGTGACTCCTTTCATTATTGTACTCAGCAAACAACTTACCTGTGTTTCAGGTTGAAAATGATCGTTTCTGGCTGAGATACAGCTAAAAAGCGGATTTCTGTGAAAACACTGTTTTACCTTCTGATTTTTTAAGGCAAGCTGTTGAAAACGTCAGAAAATTGAAGGAGGGAGTCTATATTGTTGATTTGAGTGACTCCTTTCATTATTTGACTCACCAAACCACTTACCTGTGTTTCAGGTTCAAAATGACTGTTTCTCGCTGAGAAGCAGCCAAAAAGCGGATTTCTGTAATAACATTGTTTTACCTTCTGATTTTTTAAGGCAAGCTATTGAAAACGTCAGAAAATTGAAGGAGGTAGTCTATATAGTTGATTTGAGTGACTCCTTTCATTGTTGGACTCACCAAACCACTTACCTGTGTTTCAGGTTCAAAACCTGTGTTTCAGGTTCAAAATGACCGTTTCTGGCTGAGATACAGCTAAAAAGCGGATTTCTGTGAAAACACTGTTTTACCGTCTGACTTTTCAAGGCAAGCTATTGAAAACGTCCGAACATTGAAGGAGGGAGTCTATATAGTTGATTTGAGTGACTCCTTTCATCCTCTCCTTGAACCGCCACCTTACTGTGGTGGAGGGGTTTGTGTGCCCGAGTGATCCTAGGAGCTATGTTGTCGGGGGCACTTATGCCCCTGGTAGGGTCTCCCATGGCAAACAGGTCCTGGGTGACGGGCCAGACTAAGAGCGGTTCACAAAGCCTATCATGAAGAGGAGACATCAAAGGACCGCTACGTCGCCCGGATCAGCGTTACCGGGGCCCCGCCCTGGAGCAAGGCCTGGGGTTGGGGCTCGCTGGCGAGCGCCTGGTGGCCGGGTCTTTGCCCGTGGGACCCGGCCGGGCTCAGCCCGAAACGGCGACGCGGGTCCGCTGTCCCGTAGGCCCACCACCCGCAGGAAGGACCATGGTAGGCCGGTGCCTTGTGATCTGGGTAGCAGTCGAGGCGGGGTGCCTCGACCACCCAATGCCTGGACTAAAACCCTCACAGTGGGGACATGGAATGTCACCTCGCTGGGGGGTAAGGAGCCGGAGCTTGTGCGTGAGGTTGAGAGATACCGGCTAGAGATAGTCGGGCTCACCTCCACACATAGCTTGGGCTCTGGAACCCAGCTCCTTGAAAGGGGCTGGACCCTCCACTACTCTGGAGTTGCCCAGGGTGAGAGGCGGCGGGCTGGTGTGGGCTTGGTTATAGCCCCCCAGCTCAGCCGCCATGTGTTGGAGTTCCCCCTTGCTTCCCTGCGCCTTCGGTTTGGGGAAAGGTCTCTCACTGTTTTTTGTGCCTACGGGCCGAACAGCAGTGCGGAGTACCCGGCCTTCTTGGGGTCCCTGGGAGGAGTACTTGATAGTGCTCCAACTGGGGACTCCATTGTTCTACTGGGGGACTTTTTTTTTTTTTTTTTTTTTTTTTTTTTTTTTTTTTTTTTTCCATGACGGTAGAAACCAAAAGTGTATATATGTGCATTATTACTATATGTAATATATACATATATATATACGCACACATATGCGTACACATACATAAATATACACATACAAACCCAGTGTTTTTTTTTTTTTTTTTTTTTTTTGGGGGGGGGGAGGGGGTGGGGGGGGGGTGGTGACGACATCCACTGCCAATCCAGGAAGCAGGAACACACGGAGACACACGTCAAGCACTGGAAATCTGCAACAAAAAAACCACAAACAAAGCACGAAACCGGCACGGAGCCATCCAAAACACGAACAGCAATCGACCTAAATCTTGAGATCTGATCGCAGTCTGAGCTAAGCTATCGCTATCGCTACCTAAACCCAAAAACTAGAGAGCCAGCATGCAGGTGAACAAGCCAGTGTGTATGTCTATGTGTGTGTGTGTGTATGTATATGATCATGCATGTGTGTGTGTGTGTGTGTGTGTGTGTGTGTGTGTGTGTGTGTGTGTGTATGCGTGTGACTAAATTACTATATGTGTGTGTGTGTGTGTGTGTGTGTGTGTGTGTGTGTGTGTGTGTGTGTGTGTGTGTGTGTAATAAACCAAACAAAGCTCCACCTGAAGTGTATCTATAGTGGGGGAGGGGGGGGAGCAACCCCGCCACCCGTGAGACCAGAGGCCGACAAGGAAGAGCCCGGAACCCAGGCCACCGGCAACCCCACAGAGGGGAGAAGTAGGAGGGAGGCAACCCACCGCCTGCGAGGCCCCCCCCCCCCACCCGGCGGCGGCCGAGGGGGCCCGCGGGCGGGGCCCCCACGGCGCGGAAAGAAGCAGCCAGGGATCCCGCGGCGGCGGACCGCGACCCAGGCAATCCCCGGCCACCCGGTCCGGGCCGGACACGCGGCCAGGAGGCCCTCACCCTTCAGGCCAGCGACCCCCACCCGGCAGGGGGCCAGCCCGCCCGGAGAGACAGAGCCGCCCCGGCCGCCGACGCGGGCAGGCGCACCCGTCCCCCACGAAAGTGGCCCTCCAAGACCAGAGGGGCGCCCCGCCGTAGAGGCAGCGGGGGGGACCGGAGACGGGCCCGGAGAGAGGGAACCCCCCAACAAGGCGACACCCGCGCAGGCCCGACAACGGAGGGCCCCAGACCCAGGCATCCCATTCATTCATCCATTCACCTATCCGATACCTATACTAATAATAATATAATATACTATACATAATAATAATAATAATACTAATAATAATAATAATAATAATAATAATAATAACCATCTTTGTATAATATAATATTGATAAATTATTAAGTTTTTGATGTCCTGCCAATGGAGGCTCAAATCCTCCATGGCAGGACCCTTCCATACCGCATTCTCACCGACACAGACATACAATCACGCACCGTTTCCCCCTCCCCGGGGGGATCCAGCACCGCCAGAAGGCACCCCAGGGTGCACGGCGGGCCCCGCCAGGCCCGGGTAACCCGACCCACCCGTCCCAGGCCCAGGCCGGTGAGGGAACGCGGGTGATGTGGGACCCCCTCCCGCCCCTTGTGTTGAGTGCATGTGATTAATGCCATAAAAACAGGGAGGAGGGAGGGCCAAGTATCGATTGACACAGACCCCCCCCCCTCCCGAACTACGTGTCCTTGTCAAATGTATTTATTAAGTGTTGAATGTGCAGTGTCTATTTTGCTGTTAAAACCGTGAGGCGGGGAGTGCCAGGCCCCGCGGGACAGTGCCCCCCACGACCCGGACCCCCCGCCTTTCGCCTATGTGCGTATGAATCGTGTAGGGGGGGCAAGAGGGGGAGCGGAGGCCGAAGCCAGGAAGCAGGACCAGCAAAGCCGGCCCTGATAAGACACCCGCGTCCCCCCACCGGCCGTCCAGTAGACGGGGGCCGGCCCCCCGAGCCGGGCAAGGGCCCCACCGCACCTCCAAGGGCGCCCCCGGCGCCGCCGGAGCCCCCAGACGGAGGAGGAAACGGTCCAACATCCTCCCATTCATACTGACAACATAAGACATAGATACCTGGGAATGGTGCCACCCCGCCGTCGCGCCCGCCCGTGCACCCCCCGGTCAGGGGAAGCCCGCTCCCCGGACCCGGCCCCACCCCCCCCCGAGGCCACCCCGGCGGACACCCCAAGGGTCCCGGAGTCCCCACATCCGCAGGGGCACTTGGCCCCCGCCCAGCGACGGAGGACCAAGGCAGCAATGCCCCCCCAGCGCAGACAGCCACCCCCCACCCAGGCAGGGCCGGGCCCTCCGGGTGGGACCCCCACGTCCACGGCCCCGCCCCCCCCGGGTCCCCCCCCTACTGGGGGACTTAAACGCTCACGTGGGCAATGACAGTGATACCTGGAGAGGCGTGATTGGGAGGAACGGCCTCCCCGATCTGAACCCGAGCAGTGTTTTCTTGTTGGACTTCTGTGCTAGTCACAGTTTGTCCATAACGAACACCATGTTCAGGCATAAGGGTGTCCATCAGTGCACGTGGCACCAGGACACTCTAGGCCGGAGGTCAATGATCGATTGTCGTTTCATCTGACCTTCGGCCGCAAGTCTTGGACACTCGGGTGAAGAGAGGGGCTGAGCTCTCAACTGATCACCACCTGGTGGTGAGTTGGATGCGCTGGCGGAGAAGGAGGTTGGACAGACCGGGCAGACCCAAACGGATTGTGAGGGTCTGTTGGGAACGTCTGGCCGAGCCCTCTGTCTGGGACATCTTCAACTCCCACCTCCGGGAGAGCTTCTCTCAGATCCCGGGGGAGGCGGGGGACATTGAGTCCGAGTGGACCATGTTCTCTGCCTCCATTGTCGACGCGGCGGCTCGAAGTTGTGGTCGCAAGGTCTCCGGTGCCTGTCGTGGCGGCAATTCTAGAACCCGGTGGTGGACACCGGAAGTACAGGATGCCGTCAGACTGAAGAAGGAGTCCTACCGGGCTATGTTGGCCGGTGGGACTCCTGACGCAGTAGATGGGTACCGGCAGGCCAAGTGAGCTGCGGCTCGGGCAGTCCTGGAGGCAAAAACCCGGGTCTGGGAGGAGTTCGGGGAGGTCATGGAGGAAGAGTTTCGGTCGGCCTCGAGGAAATTCTGGAGGACTGTTCGGCGCCTCAGAAGGGGGAAGCAGTACTCTGCCGGCACCTGTGTTTCAGGTTCAAAATGACTGTTTCTCGCTGAGACTGTTTTACCTTCTGATTTTTAAAGACAAGCTATTGAAAACGTCAGAAAATTGAAGGAAAAAGTATATATATAGTTGATTTGAGAGACTCCTTTCATTATTGGACTCACCAAACCACTTACCTGTGTTTCAGGCTCAAAATGATCGTTTCTCGCTGAGAAAAAGCCAGAAAGCGGATTTTTGTGATAACACATTTTTACCTTCTGATTTTTTAAGGTAAGCTATTGAAAATGTCATATTATTGAAGGAGGGAGTCTATAATGTTGATTTGAGTGACTCCTTTCATTATTGGACTCACCAAACCACTTACCTGTGTTTCAGGTTCAAAATGATTGTCCCCGCTGAGAAACAGCCAGAAAGCGGATTTCTGTGATAACAGTGTTTTACCTTCTGATTTTTTAAGGCAAGCTATTGAAAAGGTCGGAAAATTGAAGGAGGGAGTCTATATAGTTGATTTGAGTGACTTCTTTCATTATTGGACTCAACAAACCACTTACCTGTGTTTCAGGTTCAAAATGACTGTTTCTCGCTGAGAAACTGCCAAAAAGCGGAGTTTTGTAATAACATTGTTTTACATTCTGATTTTTTAAGGCAAGCTATTGAAAACGTCAGGAAATTGAAGGAGGCAGTCTATTTAGTTGATTTGAGTGACTCCTTTCATTATTGGACTCACCAAACCACTTACCAGTGTTTCAGGTTCAAAATGACTGTTTCTCAGCGAGAAACAGCCAAAAAGCGGATTTCTGTGATAACACTGTTTTACCTTCTGATTTTTTAAGGCAAGCTATTGAAAACGTCAGAAAATTGAAGGATATATAGTTGATTTGAGTGACTCCTTTCATTATTCGACTCACCAAACCACTTACCTGTGTTTCAGGTTGAAAATGACTGTTTCTGGCTGAGATACAGCTAAAAGCGGATTTTTGTGAAAACACTGTTTTACCTTCTGATTTTTTAAGGCAAGCTATTGAAAACGTCAGAAAATTGAAGGAGGGAGTCTATATAGTTGATTTGAGTGACTCCTTTCATTATTGGACTCAGCAAACCACTTACCTGTGTTTCAGGTTGAAAATCCTCGTTTCTGGCTGAGATACAGCTAAAAGCGGATTTTTGTGAAAACACTGTTTTACCTTCTGATTTTTTAAGGCAAGCTATTGAAAACGTCAGAAAATTGAAGGAGGGAGTCTATATAGTTGATTTGAGTGACTCCTTTCATTATTGGACTCAGCAAACCACTTACCTGTGTTTCAGGTTGAAAATCCTCGTTTCTGGCTGAGATACAGCTAAAAAGCGGATTTCTGTGAAAACACTGTTTTACCTTCTGATTTTTTAAGGCAAGCTATTGAAAGAGTGACTCCTTTCATTATTGGACTCACCAAACCACTTGAAAATGAACCTGATCATTTTCAGGTTCAAAATGATCGTTTCTCGTTAAGAATCAGCCAAAAAGTGGATTTCTGTGATAACACTGTTTTACCTTCTGATTTTTAAAGACAAGCTATTGAAAACGTCAGAAAATTGAAGGAAAAAGTATACATATAGTTGATTTGAGAGCCTCCTTTCATTATTGGACTCACCAAACCACTTACCTGTGTTTCAGGCTCAAAATGATCGTTTCTCGCTGAGAAAAAGCCAGAAAGCGGATTTTTGTGATAACACATTTTTACCTTCTGATTTTTTAAGGTAAGCTATTGAAAATGTCATATTATTTAAGGAGGGAGTCTATAATGTTGATTTGAGTGACTCCTTTCATTATTGGACTCACCAAACCACTTACCTGTGTTTCAGGTTCAAAATGATTGTCCCCGCTGAGAAACAGCCAGAAAGCGGATTTCTGTGATAACAGTGTTTTACCTTCTGATTTTTTAAGGCAAGCTATTGAAAATGTCAGAAAATTGAAGGATATATAGTTGATTTGAGTGACTCCTTTCATTATTGGACTCACCAAACCACTTACCTGTGTTTCACGTTGAAAATGACTGTTTCTGGCTGAGATACAGCTAAAAGCGGATTTTTGTGAAAACACTGTTTTACCTTCTGATTTTTTAAGGCAAGCTATTGAAAACATCAGAAAATTGAAGGAGGGAGTCTATATAGTTGATTTGAGTGACTCATTTCATTATTGGACTCACCAAACCACTTACCTGTGTTTCAGGTTCAAAATGATCGTTTCTGGCTGAGATAAAGCTAAAAAGCGGATTTCTGTGAAAACACTGTTTTACCTTCTGATTTTTTAAGGCAAGCTATTGAAAACGTCAGAAAATTGAAGGAGGGAGTCTATATAGTTGATTTGAGTGACTAATTTCATTATTGGACTCAGCAAACCACTTGAAAATGAACCTGATCATTTTCAGGTTCAAAATGATCGTTTCTCGTTAAGAATCAGCCAAAAAGTGGATTTCTGTGATAACACTGTTTTACCTTCTGATTTTTAAAGACAAGCTATTGAAAACGTCAGAAAATTGAAGGAAAAAGTATATATATAGTTGATTTGAGAGACTCCTTTCATTATTGGACTCACCAAACCACTTACCTGTGTTTCAGGCTCAAAATGATCGTTTCTCGCTGAGAAACAGCCAGAAAGCGGATTTTTGTGATAACACATTTTTACCTTCTGATTTTTTAAGGTAAGCTATTGAAAATGTCATATTATTGAAGGAGGGAGTCTATAATGTTGATTTGAGTGACTCCTTTCATTATTGGACTCACCAAACCACTTACCTGTGTTTCAGGTTCAAAATGATTGTCCCCGCTGAGAAACAGCCAGAAAGCGGATTTATGTGATAACAGTGTTTTACCTTCTGATTTTTTAAGGCAAGCTATTGAAAAGGTCGGAAAATTGAAGGAGGGAGTCTATATAGTTGATTTGAGTGACTTCTTTCATTATTGGACTCACCAAACCACTTACCTGTGTTTCAGGTTCAAAATGACTGTTTCTCGCTGAGAAACTGCCAAAAAGCGGAGTTTTGTAATAACATTGTTTTACATTCTGATTTTTTAAGGCAAGCTATTGAAAACGTCAGAAAATTGAAGGAAGAAGTATATATATAGTTGATTTGAGAGACTCCTTTCATCATTGGACTCACCAAACCACTTACCAGTGTTTCAGGTTCAAAATGACTGTTTCTCGCTGAGAAACAGCCAAAAAGCGGATTTCTGTGATAACACTGTTTTACCTTTTGATTTTTTAAGGCAAGCTATTGAAAACGTCAGGAAATTGAAGGAGGGAGTCTATTTAGTTGATTTGAGTGACTCCTTTCATTATTGGACTCACCAAACCACTTACCAGTGTTTAAGGTTCAAAATGACTGTTTCTCAGCGAGAAACAGCCAAAAAGCGGATTTCTGTGATAACACTGTTTTACCTTCTGATTTTTTAAGGCAAGCTATTGAAAACGTCAGAAAATTGAAGGATATATAGTTGATTTGAGTGACTCCTTTCATTATTCGACTCACCAAACCACTTACCTGTGTTTCAGGTTGAAAATGACTGTTTCTGGCTGAGATACAGCTAAAAGCGGATTTTTGTGAAAACACTGTTTTACCTTCTGATTTTTTAAGGCAAGCTATTGAAAACGTCAGAAAATTGAAGGAGGGAGTCTATATAGTTGATTTGAGTGACTCATTTCATTATTGGACTCACCAAACCACTTACCTGTGTTTCAGGTTCAAAATGATCGTTTCTGGCTGAGATAAAGCTAATAAGCGGATTTCTGTGAAAACACTGTTTTACCTTCTGATTTTTTAAGGCAAGCTATTGAAAACGTCAGAAAATTGAAGGAAGAAGTATATATATATAGTTGATTTGAGAGACTCCTTTCATCATTGGACTCACCAAACCACTTACCAGTGTTTCAGGTTCAAAATGACTGTTTCTCACTGAGAAACAGCCAAAAAGCGGATTTCTGTGATAACACTGTTTTACCTTCTGATTTTTTAAGGCAAGCTATTGAAAACGTCAGGAAATTGAAGGAGGGAGTCTATTTAGTTGATTTGAGTGACTCCTTTCATTATTGGACTCACCAAACCAATTACCAGTGTTTAAGGTTCAAAATGACTGTTTCTCAGCGAGAAACAGCCAAAAAGCGGATTTCTGTGATAACACTGTTTTACCTTCTGATTTTTTAAGGCAAGCTATTGAAAACGTCAGAAAATTGAAGGATATATAGTTGATTTGAGTGACTCCTTTCATTATTCGACTCACCAAACCACTTACCTGTGTTTCAGGTTGAAAATGACTGTTTCTGGCTGAGATACAGCTAAAAGCGGATTTTTGTGAAAACACTGTTTTACCTTCTGATTTTTTAAGGCAAGCTATTGAAAACGTCAGAAAATTGAAGGAGGGAGTCTATATAGTTGATTTGAGTGACTCATTTCATTATTGGACTCACCAAACCACTTACCTGTGTTTCAGGTTCAAAATGATCGTTTCTGGCTGAGATAAAGCTAATAAGCGGATTTCTGTGAAAACACTGTTTTACCTTCTGATTTTTTAAGGCAAGCTATTGAAAACGTCAGAAAATTGAAGGAAGAAGTATATATATATAGTTGATTTGAGAGACTCCTTTCATCATTGGACTCACCAAACCACTTACCAGTGTTTCAGGTTCAAAATGACTGTTTCTCACTGAGAAACAGCCAAAAAGCGGATTTCTGTGATAACACTGTTTTACCTTCTGATTTTTTAAGGCAAGCTATTGAAAACGTCAGAAAATTGAAGGATATATAGTAGATTTGAGTGACTCCTTTCATTATTCGACTCACCAAACCACTTACCTGTGTTTCAGGTTGAAAATGACTGTTTCTGGCTGAGATACAGCTAAAAACGGATTTTTGTGAAAACACTGTTTTACCTTCTGATTTTTTAAGGCAAGCTATTGAAAACGTCAGAAAATTGAAGGAGGGAGTCTATATAGTTGATTTGAGTCACTCATTTCATTATTGGACTCACCAAACCACTTACCTGTGTTTCAGGTTCAAAATGATCGTTTCTGGCTGAGATAAAGCTAAAAAGCGGATTTCTGTGAAAACACTGTTTTACCCTCTGATTTTTTAAGGCAAGCTATTGAAAACGTCAGAAAATTGAAGGAGGGAGTCTATATAGTTGATTTGAGTGACTCATTTCATTATTGGACTCACCAAACCACTTGAAAATGAACCTGATCATTTTCAGGTTCAAAATGATCGTTTCTCGTTAAGAATCAGCCAAAAAGTGGATTTCTGTGATAACACTGTTTTACCTTCTGATTTTTAAAGACAAGCTATTGAAAACGTCAGAAAATTGAAGGAAAAAGTATATATATAGTTGATTTGAGAGACTCCTTTCATTATTGGACTCACCAAACCACTTACCTGTGTTTCAGGCTCAAAATGATCGTTTCTCGCTGAGAAACAGCCAGAAAGCGGATTTTTGTGATAACACATTTTTACCTTCTGATTTTTTAAGGTAAGCTATTGAAAATGTCATATTATTGAAGGAGGGAGTCTATAATGTTGATTTGAGTGACTCCTTTCATTATTGGACTCACCAAACCACTTACCTGTGTTTCAGGTTCAAAATGATTGTCCCCGCTGAGAAACAGCCAGAAAGCGGATTTCTGTGATAACAGTGTTTTACCTTCTGATTTTTTAAGGCAAGCTATTGAAAAGATCGGAAAATTGAAGGAGGGAGTCTATATAGTTGATTTGAGTGACTTCTTTCATTATTGGACTCACCAAACCACTTACCTGTGTTTCAGGTTCAAAATGACTGTTTCTCGCTGAGAAACTGCCAAAAAGCGGAGTTTTGTAATAACATTGTTTTACATTCTGATTTTTTAAGGCAAGCTATTGAAAACGTCAGAAAATTGAAGGAAGAAGTATATAAATAGTTGATTTGAGAGACTCCTTTCATCATTGGACTCACCAAACCACTTACCAGTGTTTCAGGTTCAAAATGACTTTTTCTCGCTGAGAAACAGCCAAAAAGCGGATTTCTGTGATAACACTGTTTTACCTTTTGATTTTTTAAGGCAAGCTATTGAAAACGTCAGGAAATTGAAGGAGGGAGTCTATTTAGTTGATTTGAGAGACTCCTTTCATTATTGGACTCACCAAACCACTTACCAGTGTTTCAGGTTCAAAATGTCTGTTTCTCAGCGAGAAACAGCCAAAAAGCGGATTTCTGTGATAACACTGTTTTACCTTCTTATTTTTTAAGGCAAGCTATTGAAAACGTCAGAAAATTGAAGGATATATAGTTGATTTGAGTGACTCCTTTCATTATTCGACTCACCAAACCACTTACCTGTGTTTCAGGTTGAAAATGACTGTTTCTGGCTGAGATACAGCTAAAAGCGGATTTTTGTGAAAACACTGTTTTACCTTCTGATTTTTTAAGGCAAGCTATTGAAAACGTCAGAAAATTGAAGGAGGGAGTCTATATAGTTGATTTGAGTGACTCATTTCATTATTGGACTCACCAAACCACTTACCTGTGTTTCAGGTTCAAAATGACTGTTTCTGGCTGAGATACAGCTAAAAGCAGATTTTTGTGAAAACACTGTTTTACCTTCTGATTTTTTAAGGCAAGCTATTGAAAACGTCAGAAAATTGAAGGAGGGAGTCTATATAGTTGATTTGAGTGACTCATTTCATTATTGGACTCACCAAACTACTTACCCGTGTTTCAGGTTCAAAATGATCATTTCTGGCTGAGATAAAGCTAAAAAGCGGATTTCTGTGAAAACACTGTTTTACCTTCTGATTTTTTAAGGCAAGCTTTTGAAAACGTCAGAAAATTGAAGGAAGGAGTCGATATAGTTGATTTGAGTGACTCCTTTCATTATTGGACTCACCAAACCACTTACCTGTGTTTCAGGTTCAAAATGATTGTTTCTGGCTGAGATAAAGCTAAAAAGCGGATTTCTGTAAAAACACTGTTTTACCTCCTGATTTTTTAAGGCAAGCTATTGAAAACGTCAGAAAATTGAAGGAGGGAGTCTATATAGTTGATTTGAGTGACTCCTTTCATTATTGGACTCACCAAACCACTTACCCTGCATTCACACTGAAAGCGTCACGGGCGTCATAGGCGTCTGGCTGCCATTCATTGTCTTTGAAAACGGGCGTCGAGGAGCGGCGTGAGTGGCGAGGGCGGCCGAGGTGGCGGGAGCGTCGTGTCAATTTGAAGTTGAAAAATCTTAACTTTATGCAAATGAGCAACGGCGACGCTGAGGCATCGTCCAATCACACACCGGGATTCCCGAAGCGAGAACCCTCAATGCAGATTGTACTTTCATGTACACACAAACGTACACTCATTCACATGCGTACAGGAGCAGAGCTGTGCACTAACAAACTTATTTTATCAGGAATTAATATATTTCATCCAGCAAAATGACATTTTTGCTGGTTTGACTGCCGTTTTTACCTGAACTGATTACGTGAAACACGTAGCCTATCTGATGTTGAGGAGCTGGATGGTCCCAACGATTTTATTTGCTACATTGATCCAACGAAAAATAATTAAAACCCGTGCTTATAAATCACAAAACACAGGTTAAACATCATGACCAAATCCGCTCCGACCCGGTGTGTCAGTATCAGCGCAGACAGACTGCAGCTTCGTCTGAATTATGGTTCCGCGTTAAATCGACGGCGTAACCGACGGCGTAGGGTCGCGGTGCGGTGTGCGTCGCTGCGTACCCTACACCGTCGATTCTGCGTTGGTGTGACACGGAACCATAAATCAGCCACCGGGAGCAAGGGTTGATGTTGATCCGCGGACCAAACTTGTTAAGGAGCATCAAACTCACTCTTATGTACGCGGAAATAACGCTAAAATATAAAGAAGGCGTCCCAAAGTGTGATCTATGGTGAAATAGGAAAATTAAGATGTGTACGCTATATGTGTAGGCTGTTCCCACTGTTCCCTTCAGTTCTGCAGCGCAGCTTGAAACCCTGCCCACCCCCGCCCCGCTGCAGGCACTGACGCTTTCAGTGTGAATGCACCAAGCGGCGAGATGCTGGCGTTGGGACGTTTCAGTGTGAAAGCAGGGTTACATGTGTTTCAGGTTCAAAATGACCGTTTCTGGCTGAGATACAGCTAAAAAGCAGATTTCTGTGAAAACACTGTTTTACCGTCTGACTTTTTAAGGCAAGCTATTGAAAACGTCAGAACATTGAAGGAGGGAGTCTATATAGTTGATGTGAGTGACTCCTTTCATTATTGGACTCACCAAACCACTTACCTGTTTTTCAGGTTGAAAATGACTGTTTCTGGCTGAGATACAGCTAAAAGCGGATTTTTGTGAAAACACTGTTTTACCTTCTGATTTTTTAAGGCAAACTATTGAAAACGTCAGAAAATTGAAGGAAGCAGTCTATATAGTTGATTTGATTGACTCCCTTCATTATTGGACTCACCAAACCACTTACCTGTGTTTCAGGTTCAAAATGATTGTTTCTGGCTGAGATAAAGCTAAAAAGCGGATTTCTGTGAAAACACTGTTTTACCTTCTGATTTTTTAAGGCTAGCTATTGAAAACGTCAGAAAATTGAAGGAGGGAGTCTATATTGTTGATTTGAGTGACTCATTTCATTATTGGACTCACCAAACCACTTACCTGTGTTTCAGGTTCAAAATGATCGTTTCTGGCTGAGATAAAGCTAAAAAGCGTATTTCTGTGAAAACACTGTTTTACCTTCTGATTTTTTAAGGCAAGCTTTTGAAAACGTCAGAAAATTGAAGGAAGGAGTCGATATAGTTGATTTGAGTGACTCCTTTCATTATTGGACTCACCAAACCACTTACCTGTGTTTCAGGTTCAAAATGACTGTTTCTGGCTGAGATACAGCTAAAAGCAGATTTTTGTGAAAACACTGTTTTACCTTCTGATTTTTTAAGGCAAGCTATTTAAAACGTCAGAAAATTGAAGGAGGGAGTCTATATAGTTGATTTGAGTGACTCCTTTCATTATTGGACTCACCAAACCACTTACCTTTTTTTTAGGTTCAAAATGATCGTTTCTGGCTGAGATAAAGCTAAAAAGCGTATTTCTGTGAAAACACTGTTTTACCTTCTGATTTTTTAAGGCAAGCTATTGAAAACGTCAGAAAATTGAAGGAGGGAGTCTATATAGTTGATTTGAGTGACTCATTTCATTATTGGACTCACCAAACCACTTACCTGTGTTTCAGGTTCAAAATGATCGTTTCTGGCTGAGATAAAGCTAAAAAGCGGATTTCTGTGAAAACACTGTTTTACCTTCTGATTTTTTAAGGCAAGCTTTTGAAAACGTCAGAAAATTGAAGGAAGGAGTCGATATAGTTGATTTGAGTGACTCCTTTCATTATTGGACTCACCAAACCACTTACCTGTGTTTCAGGTTCAAAATGACTGTTTCTGGCTGAGATACAGCTAAAAGCAGATTTTTGTGAAAACACTGTTTTACTTTCTGATTTTTTAAGGCAAGCTATTGAAAACGTCAGAAAATTGAAGGAGGGAGTCTATATAGTTGATTTGAGTGACTCCTTTCATTATTGGACTCACCAAACCACTTACCTTTTTTTTAGGTTCAAAATGATCGTTTCTCGCTTAGAAACAGCCAAAAAGCTGATTTCTATGATAACACTGTTTTACCTTCTAATTTTTTAAGGCAAGCTATTGGACTAGTTACACCGTGGAGAGGGAGAAGGGGGAATATAAATGTAAGTAACTTTAATATATAACCTTTTTAATTCAATTTAGTGTAAGGACAACGATTAAAAATTGTGACAAAGCTACGTTGCCCATTTGTAATGAATGTAGAACTTGGCATAGTGGTCCTAATAACGTTAATACAAAGCAATAACGTAACGTTAAGTCAGCCAAAGTAACGTTACTGTTAACGATAGTGAGCCGTCAAGAAGAAAACATATAACCTAGATAGGTTATATCAGTGTAAAACCAACATTTATATTCGTAAATGATTTATTTCAGCCAGCGGCAATTCTCCACAGAGCTGTGGGTTGACGCCGTGGGTTGACCCAGCGATCACGTCTGTTCTCCGGCCGTGAGCTGCTGCAGTTGCTCCCCGGGGCCGCGGCTCTTCTGACCCCCGAAACATCAGATCAAATTTCTTAACAGGCGTTATTTGGATGAACTGAGCCCAGGGTAGGGATCTTAACGGTTACTTTTACGCCGGAAAAGATGTTAAAACGTAATAAGGTGGCATATTAACAGCGCTACAGCTGAAATTAAAACAGCTTCTAGCCCGCTTTTACATCTCAGCTTTCGCCGTCGTTTTGGTGCGAAATGCATTCTGGGATACACTGTAGCACACTGCTGTGTGAATGGTCTGCTGGAGCAGTGTACTGACTCGTTCATTTAGTAGGCAGTATACAGTGCATACTTTGCAGTATGTAGCATATAGTGCGGTAGTGTCCGAATTCGGAAACAGCCATGGTCATTTTACTGCAACTGTGACTGTGAAAGTCTTCGGTTGATGTTAAATGTTGTAAAATGTTGTAAAGCTAATGTGTCTAAAGTCACAGCTGGAAACGCTGGTTGAACGGCAGGGAGAACTGAATAATGTGTGAGCGTGAAAAACTGACTGCTGCAGGTTTGTACAACACTTGACATGCTGCTGTGTGCTGCCCTGCCTGTTAACAGGAAACGGACAGAGAATGGCGGGGACCTGAAGGCTGGACCTGATGTACGACAGAGAGGACACCGCAGCAGGAAGTAGGAACACAGCTTCCTCCAACTCCTGCCGTGTGGATTCAATCTCAGCTCATCCCGGGAAGGTTACTTTGAAATCTCGATGTTTCCTTAGGGTTAATGTTGAGTTTGACATCGTTTCTACTCTGCAGAAATAATGGCACCGCTGTCTTATTTCAGCTCCTGGCAGCAGATTCTGGTTGCTCAGGGAAATGGCCATTCGTTTGATTGACAGATGACAAGTAGTGAAGGTCCAATCAGAGTCAGAGCTCAGAATGTGTGCAAGCTGCCAAATGATGGAGCCTGTGTGTTTATAAGCCATCGTCAAGGCTCTGGTGGTCCATGTTGTCCTGAAACATGCCAAAAGAAGAAGAGCAAATGCTTGAGCATCCTACTGTTACTCAGTCTTTGACTGAGAGAAACATAAACCAGTTTCCTTGTAGCCAGATGCTCGTGCTGCAGAGAGGGGTGATGCTCTTAGGTATATGGTGTAAGAGCTGCAGCTCAGGAAACATCATTAAACCTCTACTGCCACTGTGTGGTCAAAGTGGGGATAAGGGCGTGACAGAGGTTTTCGAGAGGCTGATTTATCATTCTGACCCAACAGAGTTCAAATACACCTTCACTGTGCTGCATTTATTCAAAGTCTGTCACCAGTGTATGTTGAAGAAAGACATGAGAATGACTCCAGCTCTTTTTTTAGAGGAAGCGTATCCCCTTCCTAATGAGGCCCGTTTCTGAGTTTCTTTCCTAAAAGCGAATAATCAGATTTAAATGAGAGTATGAGAGTATGTACGATGTGAAAAGAAATTAATTCAGTATGAAAACATTGTTAAGGTTTGTGAGAGGTATTACTAGACCAGGGACACAGTCCAAAGGTTCTCTTCCATCTTATGACCTCCTCTTACATCCAGTTTCCGTGGGAACATTATGAACAATGTGCAACTCCTGGATGTTACTGCTGACCAGACAACATGCTGCTGTTGACCAACTGCTGTTTGATTATCTCCAGTTAGTCCGCAGTATTAGCCCCGCGGGGAACGCAGCAGCCTTGGTTTCTAGTTTCCCCCCGGCCTGCGGTTCCATCTCTGCTCTGAGCTGTGAGTTGACCAATCCCTCAGCTGCTTACAGTAACCTGGCCCCGCCCACAAAAGGAACAACTCATTTATTTGCTTTCACAGATGCTAAGTTGGAGTGGGTGGGTTCATGGATTTCTGACTAGGTGACTCTGGTGAGTGACTCGTACAAACTCGAGTCAGTCCAAGAATCGAGTTTTCCAAAAGTAAGTGTTATCCTGCGGTAATTTACAAATAAAACCCAAGATAAGGAAACTGTGTGTTGAACTACAGTCTACGAATATGAATCCCAGACGTGTAGTTAAGGCCTGGCTATCGTAATGTCAAACTGTTAACATTTAAGTAAGGGATAATGTGGAGGCAAACTGTAATCCGCTTCGTGTCGTCCATATATTTATGTTAATGGACACATCAAAGGGCATTATCCCGCTTATACCACGGTCACTTACCAAAAAACATAAATTTTAAATCAGTTATTCATGCTTTCATGTGTTTTCAGTTGAAATCATTAGTTTTATAACAAGCCACAGCTGAGCGGCTGAGCGGACTATTTAATCTCTCGTCTGCAGCCGTTGGAACCTGGTAAGTTACAAAGTGTTTTAACAAGCCATAACTCAGTTTCCTTGGTAACACCTGAGGGTCTGACTAATACCTGGAAAAATCACTACCGTCCCATAAGGTCCTTATGCAATGGACGCAGTGTTGACTTCTCCAGTAACTAGGACTGACCTGAGATACGACTTAGCAACGGGAGATATTCTAGTCCGCTCAGCTCCGCTCATTATGCTACAGTAACAAACAGTACCGTATTGACCCGAATATAAGACGACCCTGATTATAAGACGACCCCCTCTTTTTCAAGACTCAAATTTGAAAAAAGATTTTTTTTTAAACACCAAATTCAATTTTTATACAGAAAATAATTACAGTACATTTGAAACAAATGATTCTAACAATATATTTGAGAGAAAAAGCATGTTATTTTGCCTCATTCAAATCATGATCTTGAAGTTTGCATCATAACTTCTTCGACCCACTTTTCTCCAGATTGTCGCTATGTTTCTCCATTTTCTGTTATCTCTTCTCTTATTTTCTTCTCTTTTCTCTTTTCTTTCTTACCGCTATTTTTTATTTTTCTTCCTCATGCTACTGCTATTTTTATTTTTCTTCTTCGTGACAGGGGTTGGCTTTGGCCTGGGGAGTTAAGTTCAGCATTCGCTTTAAAGATATCTGGCGCCATCTAGCGGTGTGAATGGGTATAACGTCTAGACCCCGAATGTAAGACGACCCCCACTTTTTCAGTCTTATTTCAATGCAAAAAACACTGTCTTATATTCGGGCCAATACGGTAATTAAAGCTGCACGCAGTGATGAACGGGCCCTCGCGTGTTGAATTTTCACCAATAAAAGTCAAGGACTCAAAACTAAGTCCAATGACACCACCCAGGACTCTTTATGTCAAACCATTCAAAAGTTATGGCAGAAAATAGGAACTATCAAATGTCGAGCGATCAGAAGAAGGGGTGGGGCTAATTTATGCCAATTATGGTGAAGGACTCAAAACCGAGTCAGATGACACCACCCACGACTCTCTATGTCAAACCATTCAAAAGTCATGGCAGAAAATAGGAACTATCAAATATCGAACAATCAGAAGAAGGGGCGGGGCTAATTAATACCAATTATGGTCAAGGACTCAAAACCGAATCAGATGACACCACCCACGACTCTCGATGTCAAACCTTTCAAATTTTTTTTCAGAAAATAGGAACTATCACATATTGACCAATCAGAAGAAGGCTAATTTGCACCGATCATGTTCAAGGACCCCTCCTTGAACTACCACCTTACTGTGGTGGAGGGGTTTGTGTTGGCCGAGTGATCCTAGGAGCTATGTTGTCGGGGGCATTACACCCCTGGTAGGGTCTCCCAAAGCAAACAGGTCCTAGGTGACGGGCCAGACTATGAGCGGTTCACAAGCCAATCATGCCTTCGTGTCGGGAAAAGGTCTCTCACTGTTGTTTGTGCCTACGGGCCGAACAGTAGTGCTGAGTACCCGGCCTTCTTGGAGTCCCTGGGAGTAGTACTGGATAGTGCTCCAACTGGGGACTCCATTGTTCTACTGCAGGACTTCAACGCTCACGTGGGCAATGACAGTGATACCTGGAGAGGCGGGATTGGGAGGAACGGCCTCCCCGATCTGAACCCGAGCAGTGTTTTGTTGTTGGACTTCTGTGCTAGTCACGGTTTGTCCAAAACAAACACCACGTTTAAACATAAGGGTGTCATCGGTGCACGTGGCACCAGGACACCCTAGGCCGGAGGTCAATAATCGACTTTGTTGTCGTTTCATCTGACCTCCGGCCGCATGTTTTGGACACCTGGGTGAAGAGACGGGCTGAGCTGTCAATTAATCACTACCTGGTGGTGAGTTGCATGCGCTGGTGGAGGAGGAAGTTGGACAGACCGGGCAGACCCAAACGGATTGTGGGGGTCTGTTGGGAACGTCTGGCCGAATCCTCTGTCAGGGACGTTTTCAACTCCCACCTCCGGGAGAACTTCTCTCAGAATCCAGGGGGAGGCGGTGGACATCGAGTCCAAGTTGACCATGTTCTCTGCCTCCATTGTCGACGCGGCGGCTTGAAGTTGTGGTCGCAAGGTCTCCGGTGCCTGTCGTGGCGGAAATCCTAGAGTCCTACCGGGCTATGTTGGCCTGTGGGACTCCTGACGCAGTAGATAGGTACCAGCAGGCCAAACAAGCTGCGGCTCGGGCAGTCCTGGAGGCAAAAACCCGGGTCTGGGAGGAGTTCGGGGAGGCCATGGAAGAAAACTTTCGGTCCTCGAGGAAATTCTGGCGGACCGTTCGGCGCCTCAGAAGGGGGAAGCAGTACTCTGCCGGCACTGTTTATGGTGCGGGTGGGGAGCTTTTGACCTCGACTGTTGACATCGTCGGACGGTGGAAGGAATACTTCGAGGATCTCCTCAACCCGACTGACATGCCTTCCATTGAGGAAGCAGAGGGTGAGGACTCGGGGACGTGCTCATCCATCACCCAAGCCGAGGTCACTGAGCTCATCCATCACCCAAGCCGAGGTCACTGAGGTACTTCGTAAGCTCCTCAGTGGCACCGGGGTGGATGAGATTCACCCTGAGTACCTCAAGTCTCTGGATGTCGTAGGGCTGTCTTGGTTGACACGCCTCTGCAACATTGCATGGAGGGAGGGGACAGTACCGCTGGAGTGGCAAACCGGGGTGGTGGTCCCTCTATTTAAAAAGGGGGACCGGAGAGTGTGTTCCAACTTTAGGGGGATCACACTTCTCAGCCTCCCCGGGAAAGTCTATGCCAGGGTACCGGAGAGGAGAATACAGCCGATAGTTGAACCTCGGATTCAGGAGGAACAATGCGGTTTTCGTCCTGGTCGTGGAACACTGGACCAGCTCTATACCCTCCACAGGGTGCTCGAGGGTTCATGGGAATTTGGCCAACCAGTCTACATGTGTTTTGTGGACCTGGAGAAGGCATTTGACCATGTCCCTCGTGCCATTCTGTGGGGGGTCAGTGAGTATGGAGTCCTGGGCCCTCTATTAAGGGCTGTCCGGTCTCTGTATACTCAGAGCAGGAGCAGTGGCGGCTGGTGATAAAAAATTTGGGGGGGCACACTGGCGAGTGGGGATTACAACACAACTATAAACTCTACTTGAACATACATTTATTATTTATTATTACATATCACTAGATATACAACATATACATATACTACATATACTTGTAGCATATTTTACATAAACATATTTTAAAATTTTCAAGTAACAAAATAACATTTTTCAGATTTTTTCAGTTTTTATGTAGCGCCCTCTTTAACCATCCTCTGTTCTAAGGGCGCTCCCCAGCAGTGATGGGCAGTAACGCGTTAGAAGTAACGCGTTACTGTAATCCGATTACTTTTTTCAAGTAACAAGTAAAGTAAGGGATTACAATTGCAAAAACAGTAATTAGATTACCTTTGCTTTTCTGAAAGAAGGCTGTGTTACTGCGTTGCTAAATGCACTATTTGTTTTGTGAAAATATCCCATGACTTTGCGCCGCTCATACGTCTGAGCGGCACAAAGTCAAGCCTGAATTATGGTTCCGGAATTACAGACATTATTTTGAGTTTGACTCGGTCAAAAGTGATTAAAACATTCTCGTCCGCTGTAAATTCTGTGTGGGAGGAAAGACGTTGCGAGACCCCCGGATTCGTCCTCCCCCACTGGGGCTGCAGCGCCGGCTGCCTCATCAGACTCCAGCGGGAGAACTGCCGGTGGCCCCTCTGCTGCTAAACAGGTGAAACTAGATGTAAGACCAACGGGACTTAGTGCAGATGAATTGAAGAAGCTTGTCGCAGGTTATATTGTAGTTCAAGTCAGAGAGAGCTGTATTTTGCCCGACGCAATGTGCATATATTTAAGACTGAAAATAATAAAAACAAGTTTAAAAATAGACCGTTTCATTTACTTATCGTCATTTAATTTTATATGGTGGAATATGCACAAAGAATAGAATTAAACTGAAACTTCTATTGTTTTATATTGTTCCAGTAAAGTGTATTCAGGTTGTGCATCATGTTTTTGAAAAGTAACTAAGTAAAGTAACTAGTAATGTAACTAATTACTTTTGAAAATAAGTAATCAGTAAAGTAAGGGGATTACTTTTTTGGTTTAGTAATCAGTAATCAGTAACTAATTACTTTTTCAAAGTAACTTGACCAACACTGCTCCCCAGGTTCACTAACCTCTTTAAATACACTTATCGGATACCTAAAATAATAGGTGATATGGATGTTGATAAACGCTATCAGATGCTTCCGTTTACACAAATGTATTAAACACAAATAAATAAATATAACAAACCCAAAAATAATACGTTCTTAATAATTCGTTTTTCTATGAAAAAACACAGAAATAAACCACTTGTTAAGTTCCCTTCAAAACCTTGTGAGCAGATTACACAAATGGCTCACGGTAGAAATACCTTCAATAACTGTCTAAACCTAAAGCCGGCACTGTAGCTTTGTTAAAATAAAACCCTTAATACCAAACAAAAAACACAGTCACAAGTATTGGGTAACGTTGCAGGCCTGTTTCAGTTCTTAATTGAGCTGGGAGTCAGAAGCTCAAAATGGGGGTGCGCCTCAGCACCGAAACTCAAAATGGTGGTGCGCCTCAGCACGGAAGAAAAAAACCACACAACCTGAAATGGTGTCGTCCCGGCCCCACGTGTGGCAGCGCGTGCTGCGGCGCTGCCGGCTGTAGACAGGTCCTCGGTCCCCTGTGACGTCTGCGACCAACACTCACCCAGGTCCCCTCAGGCAGGTTGACTTGTACAGCTGGGCGACGGTTTCACCTGGTGGAGTGGCGGGGTTCGCTGCTCTCAGTGATGGCCGTCCGTTAATTGGCGCGAGCTGCACCAACTTCCAGCCGCACTTTGCTAGGACACTTATCCAGAGTCCGCGTTAACGTAGGTCCGACGCTGCATTGGAGGGCGATAAAAGACTCACTGTCCGTTCACCTCTGTTACCCTCTCCAACCAACGTATCTTTTAACCACAGTCTTTCTTTCTTTTCTCCATCTCGGTTTTTCCTCCCGGCCGCTTCGCTGCTCCGCTCCCATCTCCTCTTCTCCCGTCTCCTCTTCTCGTCGGCGTCTCCCCGACACCTGCTCCTGCTGATTGGATCCCCACAGGTAAGTCAACTTAAACTTCTTTATATTTTTTACATTTACACATCACATCACATCACTTCTTTTTAACAGTCTTCTTCAACAGACACCAAAATAAAACAAATGACATTTAAATAAACAATTATTTCTTTCATGTGCTTTAACCATCGGGTTACATCACCATAGGGTTACAATTATATAGAGATATTGACAGATATGTCAAAATGGTTCAAATATGTTATTTTGTTATTTGAAAAATTTTAAATTTGTTTTGTTGATGAAAAAATGTGTTTCTCTATTTTTCTTATTTTTGTGAGGGGGGATATATATTGTTTTTCGGCACTACATTGTTCTCTATAGCTGATATAACATGAATTACTCCTATGTGGGATCAATAAAAATGTTTTGCCATCTCAGAAAATTAAATATATTATATTTGGTGCCTAACTGTTTCCTAAGTATATTAGCGCATGTGTGAATGAATAAATGAGACGTAAAACGTATATTTCTTTGTAGAAAGGCGCTTTATGAAAATAAGTCAATTTACTCGTATTAGTTTACAGCGCAGTCTTGCCACATCCAATATGGCGGCGTCGCTGACGTATCGCAGCAGCTCCTTGGGCCGGATACGGATACATGTCTATGGCTGTCACTCCGTTTGTAGTGAGTCACAGATGCAGTCGCGCGTCTACACTGTCAGGGGTGTGACTTTGATTGACAGCTCATGAATCAATCAGATTGAATGAAGAATGACAGAAAACACGCTGATTGGCCACGGAGGAGAGTCTTTGAGTAACCAATTACAGACCAGCATGAAGTCACATGGAAGAAAAGTTTAAGAACATGCAATACATTGCATGGATTGCTGATCTGCAATCAGCAATCCATGCAATACATTGCATGGATTGCTGATTGCAGATCAGCTGTGACGTGTCATGGCGGTTGAGTGGAAGCCTCGCGGACTCCACTCCTTTTGTTTGTTGATCAAAACTTTCAGATCAAACTTTTCAAAACATTAGAGTTCCCTTAATGACCTGTTGGTTACGGGGAATATCTTTATTGACGACGAAATCCCACGGCAAGCGCAACAGCCGAGATGGAAGAGATTAAGAAATCACTGGACGCCCTTACGGGGAAAATCAACGTGATGCAGGATAAAACACTAGTGAATTTGCTGAAAGAGGTGAAAGATCTGGTGAAGGAAGAGGTGAAGAGCATGAAGAAATTGATAAAGGAAAAAGATGACAAGATTGCTACCCTGGAGCGGAGAGTGGATGACTTGGAGCAATATACATGCAAGGATAATGTGGTGATTAGTGGATTGAAAACCAGACACCGCTCTTACGCCCGGGTTGCCAGCGGGGAGTGAGGAGGAGAGGACGCTCCGCTGAACGAGCTGCATACTCTTGAAGAACAGGTGATTCTTTTCTTACACAGTAAACAAATAGCCATTGAAGAGGAAAGTATATCAGCCTGTCACCTATTGCCAAAGCGAGCCTCCAACAGAGCAGGGCTAACAGAACCAAACATTATCATGCGGTTTGCAAATCGGAAACACAAGACGGATCTTCTGAGACAAGGAAGCAAGCTCAAAGGGACAAATGTCTTTATGAACGAGCATCTAACTAAAAAGAACGCGGACATTGCCAGATGTGCGCGTTTATTGAGAAAACAGAAAAAAATTAAATCAACGTGGACCAGAGACTGTAAAATATGGATACGCACGAATGGATCATCCACAGAGGAGGAGAAATCCCTTGTTATTCGGGAGATTGGATACCTGGAAAAATTCCAATGAGATTGAAAGGACTAACTGAGAGAAGCGCAGTGAAGGTGAACTGGGGATTTGGAGCAACCTGGAGATGCAGGCCTGTCGTGAGTAACAACAAGGAAGTGTGCTCTGGACTGCCAGACTTCCCCCCTCACTCTCTCTCTCCCTCCTTTTCTTTTTTACTTCTTTTTCCTTTCTCTCCCTTTTCTTTTTCTTTTGTGATGCGGGAATTCAGGGACATTATGAAGATACAAACGAGTGGAACTATGGACACGAGTGAACACTTTTTTCTGTATTTTGGATTTTCTATTTTTCTATTCATGACTTATTTTTTCTTCAATGATGGACTATGAGAGTGACGATCAAGATGTAATGATAGAAGAAAACAACGGGACCACCCTTATAAATAAATATCTAGATTTTAATTATGAAACATTTGATTACTCTGGGAAAAAAATACATGATATGGACTGTGACTGTGACCCAGAAACAAATTTTTTTCATACCATGCAAAACGAATGCAGATATTATACTGATCAACAATTCAATGTTAATATTAAAATGATAGGTGTGTTCTCAATTATACATATAAATAGCAGAAGCTTAATTAAAAAAAATTCAAAGGTATATGATTTTTTGGGGGCGTTGAAAACTAAATTCAGTTCCGTAGCGGTTTCAGAAACTTGGTTAAGTGACGAAATAGTAAAAGACTATGGGCCAAATCCACAAAGAACAGATTGCGCCCGCAAATAGCGCTGTGAATTGCGCTGCATTTGTGCTCGCAATTTGCCCCGCTTTAAGGTCCTATTCACAAAAGATTTTGCTCTAATGATATACCGGGTCAAACACGCCCATAAAGTTTTGCGGCTGAGTGCAATTTGCCCTTGTCTCAGTAAGTGAGCGGAGCTGTTTCCAGTGTTCTCCATATTTCAGCACACAGATTGGTCCATAATGAAAACTGCAGAAATAAAAAATAAAGCGAGTGAAAATAAAACGCCGTGAAGCGCAACGCGCAATTTCCACTGGGAACATGGGGGGCATGTCCCCCCCCACTTTTCAAACTCATGCTTTTTTACAGTTTAAGAACTAACGGTAGGCTCAGCCTGTATTACAAATCATCAAAACACTGTGCAAAGATGGGACGGGAGCCCGCTCCCCCTCCTCCCTCCTCCCTCCTCCCTCCGTGCTGCTCAAGGATGATTTATGGTTCCGCGTTAAATCGACGCAGAGCATACGGCGTAGGTTACGCGGCTGGCGCACCGTACAGTGCGCGTCGCCGCGTACCCTACGGCGTAAGCCTACGGCGTAACCCTACGGCGCAGGATCTGCGTCGATTTAACGCGGACCATTATTTAGGCATAATTAGGCTTAACTAGTGTGTGCGTATGTGACAGACGTGCATGGGACGATTGTGAAATACGGAATAAACTGTTTTATATGAATTCTAATTCCGAATTACGTAACAATTCCGTATTTCAAGGGACGGGTGGCAAGCCCACTCACCGCGGCTGCATCTCCAGCAGCAGCTGAGAGTCCTGACTGACGCTGAGCTTCACAGGGACACGATCAGCGCTATTTTATTATAAGTCTGATATATGTTGTGATATGTGATGACATTATTAAGCTGACACACACATTCTAGATTTATATGTTTATATGGTGGAATTGTTTGTAATAAAGCAGCCCCTTACTGTACATGGATGAATCCTGAGCTCCTGTTATTTTTATTTTTAAATCCGAGATAAGTCCACAACCCCACTTGATCTGACTGTAGTGTGTACAGTCATGTCTGACTATAGATTTCACCCTTAATATCATTCAGTATCACACAGGCTTGAATGACATTGAAGAGAGAGAGAGAAACAGAGAGATGGGGAGTGAGGAGCGAGTTTGCGGGCAGTTAGTACACGCTTCGAAAAGACGGTATTTGCTCCACTATTTTTGCGTGTGGCAAATAGCGCTGGCCTTTGTGAATAAGACGGTTTTTGCAATGAGGCTTATTTGCATAGAAAGGGGGCAATTTTGTATGAATATGACCTAATTTACATGCATGCAAATGGCACAGGCGCACCATGACGCTATTTGCTTGGCAGCGCAGTTTGTGCTGCAATTCGCCTTTTGCAGGTGCTTTGTGAATTAGACGCTCTCTTTTTGTCTCATTTGCACCGGTTTAGCGGCCGCAAAAGCCGCACAATCATTTTGTGGATTTGGCCCTATGAATTGCTGGGGTATCGCATGTTTTATGTAAATAGGAGAAAAAAAAGGGGTGGGGGTGTGGTCCTATATGTGGATGAGACACTTCAGTGTAAAGAAGTGAATAACATGTCTAAAGGGATGGATGACATGTTGGAATTCATAACAGTAGAAATTGAAATGGAAAAAACTAAAAACATAATCATAAGTTGTGTTTACAAAGCTCCTGTATGTGGAATAGAAATTCTTAAGGAACAAATGATTGACCTGTATGAAAAAATTATAAATAAGAAGACACGCAGCAAAGGTGCACGGGCTGGATTCGAACCCGCGACCGCTGCAGGAGGAGGACTGTAGCCTCAGTATATGAGCCGCTGCTTAATCCACTGCGCCACCGAGCGGCCCCTGTTGGGGGATTGTTCATCCAACATATAAGTGACCATTTACCAATTTTTACAACATTTCAGTACAATCTGAGGGGAAATCCTGGGGGAGGGGAGCAAACAACATTTAGATTAAGAAGTGCAGAAGCAGTGGAGTCATTAAAAATGGACTTGAGACAAACCTGGGAATCTGTTTATGTTGATGATGTAGATGACGCATAATTCATTTTTGAGTATATTTAAAGAATGTTATGATAGAAATTGCCCACTGAGAGCATGCAGTGATAAAAGTAAAAAAGAAAATAAGCCATGGATATCCAAATCCCTACAGAATGCAATCAAGAAGAAAAATATACTATACAGGGAATTTATAAGAAGTAGAACAGATAAAAATGAAAGAAGATATAAGTTATACAAGAATAGATTGACAAAGATAATTAGGATAAGTAAGGAGAATTACTATAGTAAACTAATGGAGGATAGTAAAAACAATATAAGAGAGACTTGGAAAGTAATTAACAGTTTGATTAAAAAGAACACAGGAAAAGCTGACTTTCCCCAAGCCATCTTAAAGGGAGATACTCATATTTATGACAAGGAAAATATTGCAAATTAATTTACATCGGGGAGGTAAGCTCAACTCTGGTTGGTGGTGTTTGACAGCCTGCCTGTGACTCTTGGTCGGAGCGCACGTTGTGCCCTCTAAGGCTGTGGCTGTCAAGCCATCTTACCTCTCCCTTTTTCCATCTGGATCGAGCGCCCGTGTCTCGGGCTGGCTCGCTCCCCAGCCACACAAACGGTCTTGAATTGTTTGTGCTGAGCTGATTCCTCCACATGCTAGATGTCCCGGCCGCGTTCAGTGGTCCGCCCACTGCTCTCGTCTGTTGGTTCCTAGCCTGGCTTGGTAAGTATTTTTTACTTAAGCGTTAAAAAAAAAAAAAAAAAAAAAAAATAAAATAAAATAAAAAATATATATATATATATATATATATATATATATATATATATATATAAATATATATATTAAAAAAAAAAAGAAAAAAAAAGAAAAGCTAGTCCAGAGGTTCCGGACGCGTTCTGTGGTGGCCACAGTTCTCGCCTGGATTGCCTGGCTCCACACTAAATTGTTTGGATTAAAAACAGTGGTGTGGGGAGTCTGTTAGATGTTCTGATCTGAGTCTCAGTTCTCGCCCAGATTTCCTAACTTGACCCTTTTATTTTTTGGAGGAAGCGATGATGGCTGGTACATCGTGTGGCACTCTACTGTTGGTAGAGGATGGCCATGAATTGTGCCCCCAGTGTCTGGGGGTGGGGCACCTGAGGGAGGCCCTGTCCGACCCCTGCATCAACTGCAGCATTTTGCCGCTCTCGGTGAGAGAGGAACGGCTGCGTCAGGTGGAAGGCCTCCTCTTTAGGAGCGACCTCCAACCCTCTGGGCCCGCTCATGTCAGTGCAGGTTCCCGCAAAAAGCACCGGGACAAGCGCAGAGCGGGGCCCAATGACGAGCGCAGTGGCCCTGCGCAGAAGAAGGCGAAGGATGCTCCCTCACGCAGTGAGATGGAGGATTTACGGGCTGAACTGGAGCAGCTTAAGGCCTTAGTGAGGGAGCGGGCTCTGCCCTCCCCACCTCTGGCGGTCCCCTGGGAGTCAGATCGTGGAGACGATGCTATGTCTACCAGGGCTTAAAACTCCATGTTTCAAGGCCGTGACAGTGTGTTTAGCTCTTGCGAGTATCCCTCCCCTGAGCTGCCGTGTCTGGTGGTTGACCCAGCTAGCATACAGGCAGAGGCTGGCTTGGAGACATCCCTCAGGAGCTCTGGGAGCACTGAGCTGGGAGAGGGCCCCTGCCCTTTGCAGGCAACACTGCGTGCGGCCCTGGCTAAGGTCGGGCTGGATGATGCGCCCGCTGCCCAACTGGCGAGCAACCCATTCTTTCGCCGGACTCCTGTAGCCCCGCCCTTTGATGTCCCACCCTCGCCTGCTTTTTTGCAGGAGCTGCAGCGCTGCTGGGCAGATCCAAAGGCGTTTGCCCACCATGGCAAGGATGCGAGGACTTTGGCCTCCATGCGCCGGGCGGAGCAACATGGCCTGGTTCACATGCTTCCGGTGGACCCGTGTATCGCCTCACTGGTCCTTTCACCAGATGAGGCGCTCAAAGATAAGGCCCGCTGTCCTAGGCCTCAGTGCCGGGCTGATGACCAGAGAGCTTGGCCGCCTGATGTCCACCCTGGTGGTGACGCGGCGTCAGGTGTGGCTGGCGCAGGCACCCATGTCTGACGATTGCAGGCAGATGCTACGGAAGCTTCCTTTAGTGCCGGGCCAGTTGTTTGGGCCAGAGGCAGAACAGGCGTTGGAGCGCAGGAAGCAGTCGGGTCAGGCATCAGAGGCCTGGGGTCGTCGGAGTGCGAGCATGGGACCCCCAGCTCAGCACTCCAGGAGACGGGGCGCACAAGACCTGCGCCGCTCACATCCCCCGAGCCCCCCTCCGCAGCCCTGGCAGCACAGCCGGGTTTCTGGGGGTGGTGGGCGTCAGCCCAGGGGCGCACACCCTCCACCTCGCCGGTCTCAGCGGGTGCAGGGGCAACACCAGCGTCCCCCCAAACCCCCAAATAATCCTCGAGGCACTCTATGAGGGCCTCGGGCCGGCAGTGGGCAGGTTTTCACATCAGCACCTGGCCTATTGGGCAGCCCATTCTCAGGATGTATGGGTTTTGAAAACACTGTCCCAGGGCCACAGGTTGCAGTTCCGCCGCCGGCCCCCACCACCCTCCGGGGTCAGGGAAACCTCAGTCAGAGACCCCGGGAGGTCCCTGTGTTTGTCACAAGAGATAGCCAAACTCTTGGACAAAAAGGCCATCACAAGAGTTCACCCACATAGACAGAGCAGTGGGTTTTACTCAACATACTTCCTCATTCCGAAGAAAGACACTTCTCTTCGGCCTGTGCTGGACCTTCGGGGTCTGAACCAGTACCTGAAGGTCCTCCCATTTCGGATGCTGCGTACACGCGACGTCCTTCACTCTGTCACTCCAGGGGAGTGGTTCACCTCCATAGGCCTCAAGGACGCCTACTTTCACGTCCCAATACACCCAGACCACAGACGGTTTCTCAGTTTTGCCTTTCAAGGCCACGCCTACTAGGGGTGGGACGATACGGGTAAGTCCCAATTCGATACTTTGGCGATATGTGGCCCAGGATATCGATAATATCACGATATTTTCGATATTCGATATATCGATATATTGATATATCGGTAAGAGCGATATATCACGATATATGGGACTGAAAAAGAAAAAATACCTATAAAAAGGAAAACGTCTGTAGTTATGCATTTATTCAATGCTAAAACTTCATACAAGAAAGTGCATTTGTATATTTCCTCACTGTCTCCTAGGCTTGTAAATGTAAACACTGTACAGCTGGACAAATTAAAGTGCATGAACATTAATAACATGTTTTATATAAACCAAGACAGTGCACTGCTTTGTTTCTAATACTGAAAAGTCAGTAAGCAACTTAATTTTGCACAGTACCTCACTGCCTCCTAGGGCTGGGTATCTATTAAAATGTCAAGAATTGATCCGATTCTTAAGATTCAGAATCTATTATCACCATTTGATTCGATTTGATCCGATATTGATGTGGATTAGTGTTATTAAAATTAGTGTTATATGACTGTAAAATAACTAGTGAAATAATACTTTCACAAATAATTATTGTGAAATAACTAAGAAATAACTCAAATAGGCTTTTCAATATGCCTTCTTTTCCAATATCCTTTTAGCCTGTCTAATTTATTCTGTCACCACACACACATATTGCCATGAAGCATCAGGCATTTTTCACTTATCATGACAAACTGTATCCGATAACAGAAGAAACCAAACAAGCTATAATAAATATAAATAATATGAACTTCATTGAACTAATATAACATTTTGAAATTTAAGCTGAAATATCCAAAGCACTGAACACTGGTTTTGCACGGGTGGGCGTGTGTCTGAGTGTGTCCGTGTCGTGTGTAAAGGCTGATTTATGGTTCCGCGTTACACCAACGCAGATTTACGCCGTAAGGTACGCGGCGACACGCACCGTACTGTACGCGTCGCTGCGTACCCTACGGCGTAGGCTCTGCGTTGGTGTAACGCGAGCCGCTCTCCTCACGTGGAGCGCGAGCGGAGCGGGGTCCGTTTCTTAACGCAGCTGGTTGTCTGTGTGAGCGGACATTAACGCACATGGAAGCTTAAACACCAGTAACTTCCAGCATTAACAGTGCTGCTCAGCCCGCTGTCTGTACGAAGTCAAACCGTTCGTTCTGTATTTTCTGCGCTGGTTTCTCAGGCGGCCGCTTTGATATGTTTGTTTTGTTCACGAGAGCAGCGGGGGCGGGCGGGGCAGAGCTTGAACAATAGTGCGGTGACAAACGCGTAAACCATTATGTGTGTTGTAATAAAATATCGATATTAGCCGACAGTATATCGATTATTTATTGAAACAGAGAGCACAACAATATATTGAAATATCGATTTTTTTCCCCACCCCTAACGCCTACCAGTTCACCGTCCTGCCTTTCGGCCTGTCCCAGGCTCCTCGCATCTTCACCAGATGCATTGACATTGCTATGCCTGAAGATTCTCCCATATCTGGACGACTGGCTTATATGCGCCCCCTCGCTCCAGGAGGCGGAGCTGATGACATCCAGGGTCCTCACACATATCGAGGCTCTGGGCATGTCGGTAAATTGGGAGAAGAGCTTGTTGCGTCCTACGCAGCAGACCACCTTCATCGGCCTGTCCCTCGATTCCGTATCGATGCAGGCACGCCTTACTGCAGAGCGGGCGGAGCGGATTCAGGACCTGCTACGGCCCTTCCGCCTCGGGATGAGGTTGCCCGTCCACACATGGCTCCGACTGCTGGGGATGCTGTCGGCGGCCTCGGCTGTGACACCTCTGGGGCTGCTGCACCTGCGCCCCCTGCAGATGTGGTTCAACAGCCTCCAGATGGACCCTCGCCTTCACAGGTGGGTCAAGGTCAAGGTTACACACCAGTGCCTTATTCATCTCCACCGGTGGCGGGACAGCACCTTTCTATTGCACGGTGTTCCTCTCGGCTCAGTCCCTTCGAGGCGAGAGGTGGTGACAACAGATGCCTCACCTCAGGGTTGGGGTGCGGTATGGCAGAAGAGGTCAGTCCAGGGGGTTTGGGGCCCTCTGTGGTGGGGACGGCACATCAATGTCCTAGAACTCCGGACTGTCTACTTGGCGCTGAGGCACTTCTTGCCCTTTCTCAGGGGCAAGCATGTCCTCGTCCGGACAGACAACACTTCGACAGTGTTTCATGTCAACCACCAGGGGGGAACCAGGTCGCTGGACTCTTTGAACGAGGCCCGGAGATTGTGGATATGGGCTCATCCTCAATTGGCCTCCTTGAGGGCAATGCACCTCCCTGGCAGAGCCAACGTGGTGGCGGATTCCCTCTCACGCCGGCGGCTGCCCCCAGTGGACTGGCGGTTGCACCCCCAGGTGGTGCGAATGATTTGGGATCGATACGGGGAAGCCCGTGTGGATCTGTTCGTCCTGGGAGTGTACGACTCATTGTCCACTGTGGTTCTCTTTGGCAGAGACCAGTGCCCCGCTCGGGATGGACGCTCTCGCCAACAATTGGCCAAGAGGCCTCCTTTATGCGTTCCCTCCGATTCCCCTGGTGATGCCCACGCTTCACAGGGTGAGATTATGGGGTCACAGGGTCCTCCTGGTGGCGCCCAAGTGGCCCTCGAGGATTTGGTTCTCCACGCTCCTCAGCCTGTTGGACGGGGAGCCTTGGCAGCTCCCAGTACGGTCGGACCTCCTGTCCCAGCTGGGCGGGGAGGTATGGCATCCCTCTCCGAGCCTCCTTCAACTCTGGGCCTGGCCGTTGAGAGGGGAGGGTCATTCTTGACGCACCTTGAGCCCTCGGTATGTGAGACCTTGCAGAATGCTAGAGCTTCTTCCACAAGAAGGGTGTATTCGCATTGCTGGGCCGCTTTCTCCTCCTGGTGCAGGGACGGGGGTTTTGACCCGATCTCCTGTCCATTACAAATTGTACTGCGGTACCTGCAGTATCTGTTTGAGGCGGGCCGGGCGGCCTCGACCTTGAAGGTGCACGTAGCGGCTATTTCTGTCCACCATGGCCACATCGATGGTAGACCAGTTGGTGCGCATTACTGGGTGGCACAGTTTCTGCGGGGTGCCAGGAGACTGCGCCCCCCAGAGTGCAGCGGTATGGGACCTGCCGCTGGTCCTGCAGGCCTTGGGCGAGGCACCCTTTGAGCCTATGGCAGGGGGGTCCTTGGGGACGACGTCATGGAAGACCACCTTTCTGTTGGCTGTTACGTCTGCCAAGCGTGTGAGCGAGCTCCACGCCCTTTCAGTCAGTCCTACGTGCCTTCGGTGGAAGGCAGACAGCTCAGGAGTGACCCTGTGGCCAAATGTCGCTTTCCTGCCAAAGGTGTTACCCCCTGACCATGCCAATCAGGCCATAGAGTTGGCAGCATACCATCCTCCCCCGTTTGAGTCCCGGCTGGAGGAGCGGGCTAATTTGCTGTGCCCAGTCCGGGCGTTGCGGCTGTACCTTCAGGCAACACAGAGCTTTCGACGCTCTGAGCAGTTGTTTGTGTGCTACAGGGGGGCGCACAAGGGCCGTGCCCTGTCGAAGCAACGACTCTCCCACTGGATTGTTGAAGCAATCAAACAGGCTTATGACGTGGCAGGTAGACCTGCCCCTTCAGGCGTTGTCTGTCATTCCACCAGGGGTGTGGCCACTTCCTGGGCGGCAATGAGAGGGGTACCATTGTCGGAGATCTGTGCAGCGGCATCCTGGACGGTGCCGTGCACCTTCTCCAGATTCTATCGCCTTAACGTGGCCTCTGGGTCCACGTTGGCTTCGGCCGTTCTGCCTTTGGCTTCTGTGGCTGACCACTAGGTGGGTGTTGTTCCTCGTGACAGTGTTGGTATGAGTCATCCACTCTGTTTACTGCCACTGGCAGTCAGGAGGGAATGAAACAGAACGTAAGTTACGGATGTAACTATGGTTCTGTGAATTCCTGGATGACTGCCAGTCACACCGGTCACTCCGAACTTCCTGCGAGAAGATTCTGGGAGGCCGGATGTAGTCTACCGGGCGGTATTTATAGACGCACAGGTAGCCTACACGTCACTCACGTGACACTGTTGTTATTAAATCTCGACCTGCGCGGAGCGCGAGGAGACATATCCACTCTGTTTACTGCCACTGGCAGTCATCCAGGAATTCACAGAACCATAGTTACATCCGTAACTTACGTTATAGAGAACCATCAAATTAACTATTTATTAAATTAAGGGCATTTAAATTCATGGATTTAGTGGAATACAAAATAGCATTGATAATGTACAAATTGTTCAACAGATTGTTACCTAGTAAAATTGTAAGCATGTTTAAAATAAGAGTAAGTAGATATGAGCTTCGAGGGAAACGTATGATTGAAAAACCAAAGTCTAGGACTAAAATTAAAGATCAATGTATTACTGTAAGGGGTGTAAATATATGGAATGCACTTGATGAAAAATTGAAGATGTGCCAGTCGATTCATGCATTCAAACATTTGTTTAAATATAATGTGTTTGAAAAATATGAGGGATCCAGTAGATGATACTATTACGGAATTATGTTCGGGATTGTGTAAACAATATGATTTATTTTTTTGTACTATGTTTTGTATGTTTGATCTGAATAAGTTGATCATGTGAGAAGGGTAGGCGTAAATAAGCAATAGCTTCAGCCTATTCCTTTTCGGTTAGGTCTCTCTTTTTTTTTTATGTGAACTAATGCTTTCAGCTGGTGTCTACATTAAGAATGACCTGACCGAAATAAATATATTTTCATTCATTCATTCATACACACTGATTTGGCCGTTGAAACCTATGTATTTCAGTCTGCACAAAAAAGAACTCTGAATAAATCCAGTATGGGATGGGAAGGCTTGAAAAATTAAGTCAGACACATTTTATGAGTGCACCCATGTGATAACTACTTTTTATTACGTAATTTATGTGTACTGTGTCTATATATATATTTTTTTCCCTGTAATTTTAATGGGGGCGGCACCCTAGTGCCCCCTATTCACAAGCCGCCACTGAGCAGGAGTTTGGTTCTCATTGCCGGCAGTAAGTCAGACTGTTCCCGGTACATGTTGGACTCCGGCAGGGCTGCTCTTTGTCACCGGTCCTGTTCATAATTTTTAAGGACAGGATTTCTAGGCGCAGCCAGGGGCCGGAGGGGATCCGGGTTGGGAACCACAGGATTTCGTCTCTGCTTTTTGCGGATGACGTTGTCCTGTTGGCTTCATCGGACCAGAACCTTCAGCATGTGCTGGGGCGGTTTGAGGCTGAGTGCGACCCGGCAGGGATGAGAATCAGCACGTCCAAAACCGAGGCCATGGTTCTCCACCGGGTGGGTGGAGAAGTCCTCCCTCAGGTGGAGGAGTTCAAGTATCTCAGGGTCTTGTTCACGAGTGAGGGAACGATGGAGCGGGAGATTGACAGACGGATCGGTGCAGCGTCCGCAGTTATGCGGTCGGTGTACCGGACCGTCGTGGTGAAGAAGGAGCTGAGTCGAAAGGCGAAGCTCTCGTTTTACCGGTCAATCTACGCACCTACCCTCACCTATGGTTATAAACTTTGGGTAGTGACCGAAAGGACGAGATCGCGGATACAAGCGGCCGAGATGAGTTTCCTCCGCAGAGTGGCTCGGAGTCGAGCCGCTGCTCCTTCACATTGAGAGGAGTCAGCTGAGGTGGCTTGGGCATCTGTACCGGATCCTCCTGGATCCTCCCTAGGGAGGTGTTCCAGGCATGTCCCTCCTCCCTAGGGAGGTGTTCTAGGCATGTCCCGGGGAAGACCCAGGACACGCTGGAGAGACTATGTCTCTCGGCTGGCCTGGGAACGCCTCGGACTCCCTTCGGAGGAGCTGGAGGAAGTGTCTGGGGTGAGGGAAGTCTGGGGATCCCTGCTGAGACTGCTGCCCCTGCGACTCGGGAAAGAATAGGCGGCGGACGATGGATGGATGGATGGATAATCAAGGACTCAAAACAGAGTCTGATGACACCACCCACAAGTCTTTATGTCAAACCATTCAAAAGTTATGGCAGAAAGTAGGAACAATCACATTTTGACCAATCAGATGAAGGGGGGGCGCGCTTTTTGGCGTCTAGCGTTGCCACAGTAACGCTTTTGAACGAGAAAAGTAATGCACGTCGTTGCAGGATGGAGACGCACATTTTGATGTATAACACACCTGGGTGCACGTTACGGTTCGAGCCGTATTAACTGCCGAAGGAATGACATATATTGCGCCAAAATGACACGATTAATTCAAAATGGCCGACTTCCTGTTGGGTTTCGGCCATGGCGCCAAGAGACTTTTCTTTAAGTTGTAACATGATACAGGTGTGTACCGATTTACGTACATGTACGTCAAACCATATTGTGAGGCTTGAGGCAAAAAGTTTTCTAGGGGGCGCTGTTGAGCCATTAGGCCACGCCCATTAATGCAAACCATTACATATCAAATTTTTCACCAGGTCTGGCTTGCGTGCAAAATTTGGTGAGTTTTGGGGCACATTTAGGGGGGCAAAAAGGCCCTCCTTTCTTCGAAAGAAAGAAAGAAAGAAAGAAAGAAAGAAAGAAAGAAAGAAAGAAAGAAAGAAAGAAAGAAAGAAAGAAAGAAAGAAAGAAAGAAAGAAAGAAAGAAAGAAAGAAAGAAAGAAAGAAAGAAAGAAAGAAAGAAAGATAATTCCTACAGATACAATAGGGCCTTCCCACTGTAAGTGCTCGGGCCCTAACTAGAAAATAAACGAGAAAAGAAACGAGAAAAATTCCTACAGATACAATAGGGCCTTCGCAGTCAGTGCTCGGGCCCTAATTATAATGCATAGTATTACATTATCTTTACTTTACTATAATACCACAATATAAGCAATTGTATAACAATATACTTGAATAACTATATAAGAGTAGATATGCTATATATACTGGTTCATATATTTACCTCCATTTATATACATAAAAATTACTATAAATCTATATATCGACATATCTACATATAACTATAAATCAATATATATTAATACTCTACCAGAAATGGAATCATGATAAAAGGACAGAAAAGTGGCTGAGCAAATTAACAATTGATTTAATTGTGTGTACCTGGGCCATGGTAACCATGGTGATCTAGCTGTCTGGAACCCGTTGACCTGAACATTAGGCGGATATTTAATATCAGGCGCGCGAGTCTCTTCTTGGAAACAGCTCCTTTTTCATTTGACGGGAGATGACGGATGGGACATCAACCTTTTGATGTTCTGCAGCTTCAGCAGAAGTAAGACAGCTGTTGTACCACTTACCACCATACGGTGGCACTGTTGCTCTACAATGGGAATTCCTGAAAAACGCTGCAGTACAGCTGAACAAGACATAACACCCCTCCTATGGTCTCCCAGGCTGTCCGTCATGCCGTGACTTCTTTCTCATTCCCCACATCCCTCAATGCTTTAGCCCGGCTTTCATACATTTTGGGGACTTCGTTAACATTTCTCTGTCATCCCTGAAACCCACCTTGGCCTTTCTCTATCTAACAAGCGCAGGCATAGATGGAGGATGCATATGGCGACAAACTTGACACATGAATAACAAAGAGTGATTTGTCGTGGGATTTAGGAATGGCAGAGACATATGGACGTTGGTGACCTTTTCTGCACATCCCTGCCAGTGGTTGGAAATGATTTCCCCCAGAACATGGGAGGGGGGTTCTTAAAGAGGAGAAGATGAAAATAGAGCGGGGAGGATGTTTGGGATGGATGGGAGGGTGGGAGGGACAATGGAGTGTTTAAATGCCACAGCCCAGACAGAAAAGTGTCAGTCATGGAAAGATGGGAAGGAAGTCGAGGGTGTGGAGCTGCTAGAGGAGGAGTGGATGCTGCTGAATGCCAGGGATCCTGGAAGTATTAATTAACATAGCAAGCCACGTGGTGTCCCACTTCCTCCCTCATCTTTCATCTTTCTCCCTCCGCTGTCTGTGGCGCTTTCTGGCCCATTTTTTTGCGTTTGATGGACTGCTGGAGACTTTGAGGGCTTTCACTGCAGATAAGCTTCTGCCTCAGGCTGCACACCGACTTTGTTCTCCAAGACAGACCAATTTAAAAGGCACTGAGAGTCAGGGATCGCTTGTTTCAATCAGGCTTCTTTTGGGAAAATAATACAAACCGCATAATAAATGTGGTGTAAATCCCGCTCACTAATAAGAACTGGGAGTTTCAGTCTGGGGTGCATGAATTTCACTGCATGTCACTGCAAGACTGCGAAAGCCGAAAAATCCAAGGAAAAAAACTTTTACTGTAATTGGGTTTCATATCATTGCAGGGTGACGTTAAGATCAAAAGAAACTGGCAACTATTTACACTTGTGTGCGGAAGGTAGTACCCCATCTTTGAAATCTTTTTTAATTGGTGTAAACGTATAATTACCAATAAAAACCCTGTGATGATAGTGTTTCTTAGTTTTAGGCACACAGAACACTTGTACATCTTCGCAGGAGCGGACACTCTAGCAGATTGACCCCAAGGTCGGGCCGCAAAATGCTCTGGAAAATACAAAACAAGTGAGCCTAAAGGCCTCCCTGAGCAGGTTAAACGTTAAAGTGCATGACAGCACTGTTAGAAGAAGGCCGAACAGGTCTGTTTGGTTTGGAAGAGAAAGAACGCGCTCTTTAGAAAAACATAGCTGCACAGCTGATGTGTACCAAAACAGCCTCTCAGGAACCCATTTTATTCACAACAGAATGTAAAAATATAAATGTTGAAAAGAGAAAACGAAAGGCTGGAAAGAAGCACCCGGAGAAACACCTGCAGCTACCGGGGGTGACTGGCAGTGTATTGGTGACATAATTATGTACAATAACGTGAAATAAAAGAGACAGAGGTTTCTCAGTCCAAGACACGATGCAACCTGTCTGAGAGGTGATACGACTGCAGGGTTCTTTAGCATAACAATGCAAATTCTGGGGGCACGGTGACGCAGCTGGTAGTGCAGCCGTCTTACAGCATTCATCTATATTTGAGAATTCACTGCAGCTCTGCAGTGAAAACAGCCACAATCATGTGATAGACGTCACTGCATTTGCTCAAGGACGCTTCCTGAAACCTCCACGGACACAGTCGAACCGGGCGTCCGTGAATGCAGGTTGAAGTTCTGGCACAAAGAGAAGAAGCTGTCTGTGAGCACGATCGCTGCCGTCCTCTCAGACTGGAGCTCATTTAAAAGACACCTCAAACTGATCAACCGATCGCCAATTGCTTAAAACCACGGAGGAAACGCCTTCCAGGCTACAGAGGAACATTTTGTTGTTCTGTCATCTGCAGAAACACTCAGATGATGTTGAATGTGGACCAGACTAAGGAGATGATTGTGGATTTTAGAAAGAGCAGGAATGACTCAAACACTACTTCCATCATGGGAGAAGACTTGGAGGTGATAAAAGGAGGGGACACTGTCTACAAGGGAACAGAGCACATACTGCTTCCATTGCAGTGCCAGGATGTGTCCTCCATTCCATCCATCCATCCATCCATCCATCCATCCATCCATCCATCATCTATACCCGCTGTCTCCTTTGCAGGGTCACGGGGGTCTGCTGCAGCCTATCCCAGCTCATTACAGGTGAGAGGCAGGGGTCAACCCTGGACAGGTCGCCAGTGTCCTCCATTCCATTGTGAATAAATATGGGTTTATAAGATTTTCAGCTGTGACAAGGCCCTGAGGTAGACTCAGTACATGCTGCAGAGATCACGTCTCTCTGCTGGGGTAACTCCTCGCTATCCTCCCACAGGAGTTGGAGGAGGTGGACAGGGAAAGAGAGGTCTGGGACTTTGGATGAGCACTGGATCGATGGACGTTTTGGGAGGCATTCATGGTATAACACCCCCCAAACGCGTGCAACAGCCAGCGCTGACGCAGTATACTGCTGCTTCCAACTGCATTGGCTGCCTTTCCATATGCGTGTGTGTGTGTGTGTGTGTGTGTGTGTGTGTGTGTGTGTGCTTATATACGCCGCAGCCCCTCTGCTGTTTGTTCTGCTTGTATTGTGTTTCCCGCCTCGGTGGTGATTTATCCTCCCTCTGATTTATTCAGCTTATTAACGCATAGAGCACACTCTGCAGTGTCTTTGGGCAATTAAGTGTACTTGATGGTGGTTTTGCCCGTGTTCTGGTTAATTCCAGTTCTGGCTGCACACAAAGAACGCCGCTTTGTGTACAATACAGCAGTCTGGTCAACCGATGGCAGGAAGTCTGATTTCATGTCTGACTCGTCTTTCAAATCAAACATTCCGGCATCCTTCTCGTAAATGGTCCGGTTTCCATGGAGAAGGGCCCTAGTCAGAGGGGGAGGGGCTGCTCAGGGACCAAAGAGCCATCTGCATCACCAGGTTAATGTTCTACTCAGAGTTCCACCCCGCATGAGATTATTGAGGGATAGCAACACAGATTGGCTGCTTGGCGGATGGACACCCTTCTCGTTTACTTTGTAATGAGACTTGTGCTTCCTCTAAACTTTGGATCCCAGGTGGACCTTGCTGTTGCTGTAGCAACACTGTTTTGCAGATAGCACCTCGGTGTACAAATTGGGAATTATTCTTGCAGAACACATGTAATTCAGTGAAAGGCAGTCCTAAAGACATCCTCTATTTGCTGTGGAGGGAAAAACAAAACAATACACTTCCCATGAGACACCATTTCCCGGAGTCAATATCTCAATTATCCAAGATGGCTTTCCTGTTTTGGCTCCAATTTCTCTCAAATTCTCCTGTATTCCTGCTCTTTCTTTCACAGCTTATTTATTATTTGGCTTTTTTTCCATTTCCTTGTCCAACGTCTGCGTCTTTGTTCATGATCTTTTCACCACTGTGTTGATTCTTTGTTTGTTTGGCCACAGATGCACACGAGCTGAAAGCTGACTCTGCTGCACTTCTAAAATTGTCCATCGTCCCCGTCAAATAACGACAGAAATCACATCAGCTAAAAGTGAGAGATCTTTACATTCCCCCATGTACTGTGCTCCACATGGCTTCCAGTCAGACACTGCAACTGTTCAGCTCAATCAGCAAACCCGACCCAAATGTTGCACCACTTAAAACAATCATCTCTGATGACAGTTGGACAAGGAAATAAACCTTCTGAATTCACTCATTTCCTAAATTATTTCACAATAAAAGGTAAACTGAACTTGATCTAAATCACAAGAACAGACAAACTCAAATTGCTGAAGCTGACAACACTTGTGCACTTCAGACATGACGGTGCTGGAGGGAGAACTAGGGCAGCCCTTGGAATGAGCAGCTGGTTGAGGCTCCAGCAGCTCCTCCAGCACTAACTACAGCACTAACTCCAGCAGCTCCTCCAGCACTAACTCCAGCACTAACTCCAGCAGCTCCTCAGCAGCTCCTCCAGCACTAACTCCAGCACTAACTCCAGCACTAACTCCAGCAGCTTGTCCAGCACTAACTCCAGCACTAACTCCAGTTGCTCCTCCAGCACTAACTCCAGCAGCTCCTCCAGCACTAACCCCAGTTGCTCATCCAGCAGCTCCTCCAGCACTAACTCCAGCACTAACTCCGGCACTAACTCCAGCAGCTCCTCAGCAGCTCCTCCAGCACTATCTCCAGCAGCTCCTCAGCAGCTCCTCCAGCACTAACTCCAGCACTAACTCCAGCAGCTCCTCCAGAAGCTCCTCCAGCACTAACCCCAGTTGCTCCTCCAGCAGCTCCTCCAGCAGCTCCTCCAGCACTAACTCCAGCACCTCCTCCAGCAGCTCCTCCAGCAGCTCCTCCAGCACTAACTCCAGCACTAACTCCAGCAGCTCCTCGAGCAGCTCCTCCAGCACTAACTCCAGCACTAACTCCAGCAGCTCCTCCAGCAGCTCCTCCAGCACTAACTCCAGCAGCTCCTCCAGCACTAACTCCAGCAGCTCCTCCATCAGCTCCTCCAGCAGCTCCTCCAGCACTAACTCCAGCAGCTCCTCCAGCCCTAACTCCAGCAGCTCCTCCAGCACTAACTCCAGCAGCTCCTCCAGCACTAAATCCAGCAGCACCTACAGCAGCTCCTCCAGCACTAACTCCAGCAGCTCCTCCAGCACTAACTCCAGCAGCTCCTCCAGCACTAACTCCAGCAGTTCCTCCAGCACTAACTCGAGCAGCTTCTCCAGCACTGACTCCAGCAGCACCTCCAGCAGCTCCTCCAGCACTAACTCCAGCAGCTCCTCCAGCCCTAACTCCAGTAGCTCCTCCAGCAGCTCCTCCAGCACTATTTCCAGCAGTTCATCCAGCACTAACTACAGCACTAACTCCAGTAGCTCCTCCAGCAGTTCCTCCGGCAGCTCCTCCAGCAGCTCCTCCAGCAGGTCCTCCAGCACTAACTCCAGCAGTTCCTCCAGCAGCTCCTCCAGCAGCTCCTCCAGCAGCTCCTCCAGCACCACCTCCAGCAGTTCCTCCAGCACCAACTCCAGCAGCTCCTCCAGCACTAACTCCAGCAGCTCCTCCAGCAGCTCCTCCAGCACTAACTCCAGCACTAACGCCAGCACTAACTCCAGCACTAACTCCAGTAGCTCCTCCAGCAGCTCCTCCAGCACTAACTCCAGCAATAACTCCAGCACTAACTCCAGTAGATCCTCCAGCAGCTCCTCAAGCACTAACTCCAGCAGCTCCTCCAGCAGCTCCTCCAGCAGCTCATCCAACACTAACTCCAGCAGCTCCTCCAGCAGCTGTTCGAGCACTAACTCCAGCAGCTCCTCCATCAGCTCCTCCAGCAGCTGTTCGAGCACTAACTCCAGCAGCTCCTCCATCAGCTCCTCCAGCAGCTCCTCCAGCTCTAACTCCAGCAGCTCCTCCAGCACTAACTCCAGCAGCTCCTCCAGCACTAACTCCAGCAGTTACTCCAGCACTAATTCCAGCAGCACCTCAAGCAGCTCCTCCAGCACTAACTCCAGCAGCTCCTCCAGCAGCTCCTCCAGCAGCTCCTATAGCACTGACTACAGCAGCTCCTCCAAGAGCTCCTCCAGCACTAACTCCAGCAGCTCCTCCAGCAGCTCCTCCAGCACTATTTCCAGCAGCACCTCCAGCAGCTCCTTCAGCAGCTCCTCCAGTAGCTCCTCCAGCACTAACTCCAGCAGCTCCTCCAGCAGCTCCTCCAGCACTAACTCCAGCAGCACCTCCAGCAGCTCCTCCAGCACTAACTCCAGCAGCTCCTCCAGCACTAGCTCAAGCAGCTCCTCCAGCACTAGCTCAAGCAGCTCCTCCAGCAGCTCCTACAGCACTAACTCCAGCAGTTCCTCCAGCAGCTCCTGCAGCAGCTCCTCCAGCACTAACTCCAGCAGCTCCTCCAGCACTAACTCCAGCAGCTCCTCCAGCACTAGCTCCAGCAGCTCCTCCAGCCCTAACTCCAGTAGCTCCTCCAGCAGCTCCTACAGCACTAACTCCAGCAGCTCCCCCAGCAGCTCCTGCAGCAGCTCCTCCAGCACTAACTCCAGCAGCTCCTCCAGCAGCTCCTCCAGCACTAACTCCAGCAGCTCCTCCAGCACTAACTCCAGCAGCTCCTTCAGCATTAACTCCAGCACTAACTCCAGCACTATTTCCAGCAGCTCCTCCAGCACTAACTCCAGCACTAACTCCAGCACTAACTCCAGCAGCTCCTCCAGCACTAACTCCAGCAGTTCCTCCAGCACTAACTCCAGGACTAACTCCAGCAGCTCCTCCAGCAGCTCCTCCAGCACTAACTCCAGCAGCTCCTCCAGCAGCTCCTCCAGCACTAACTCCAGCAGCTCCTCCAGCAGCTCCTCCAGCACTAACTCCAGCAGCTCCTCCAGCACTGACTACAGCAGCTCCTCCAAGAGCTCCTCCAGCACTAACTCCAGCAGCTCCTCCAGCAGCTCATCCAGCACTAACTCCAGCAGCACCTCCAGCAGCTCCTCCAGCACTAACTCCAGCAGCTCCTCCAGCACTAACTCCAGCAGTTCCTCCAGCACTAACTCCAGCAGCTACTCCAGCACTAATTACAGCAGCACCTCAAGCAGCTCCTCCAGCAGCTCCTCCAGCACTAACTCCAGCAGCTCCTCCAGCAGCTCCTCCAGCACTAACTCCAGCAGTTCCTCCAGTTGCTCCTCCAGCAGCTCCTCCAGCACTAACTCCAGTACAAACTCCAGCAGCTCCTCCAGCACTAACTCCAGCACTAACTCCAGCAGCTCCTCCAGCACTAACTCCAGCAGTTCCTCCAGCTCTAACTCCAGGACTAACTCCAGCAGCTCCTCCAGCAGCTCCTCCAGCACTAACTCCAGCAGCTCCTCCAGCACTAACTCCAGCAGCTCCTCCAGCAGCTCCCCCAGCACTAACTCCAGCAGCTCCTCCAGCAGCTCTTCGAGCACTAACTCCAGCAGCTCCCCCATCAGCTCCTCCAGCAGCTCCTCCAGCACTAACTCCAGCAGCTCCTCCAGCAGCTCCTCCAGCACTAACTCCAGCAGCTCCTCCAGCACCGACTACAGCAGCTCCTCCAAGAGCTCCTCCAGCACTAACTCCAGCAGCTCCTCCAGCAGCTCATCCAGCACTAACTCCAGCAGCTCCTCCAGCACTAACTCCAGCAGCTCCTCCAGCACTAACTCCAGCAGTTCCTCCAGCACTAACTCCAGCAGCTACTCCAGCACTAACTCCAGCAGCTCCTTCAGCAGCTCCTCCAGCACTATTTCCAGCAGCTCCTCAAGCAGCTCCTCCAGCAGCTCCTACAGCAGCTCCTCCAGTAGCTCCTCCAGCACTAACTCCAGCAGCTCCTCCAGCAGCTCCTCCAGCACTAACTCCAGCAGCACCTCCAGCAGCTCCTCCAGCACTAACTCCAGCAGCTCCTCCAGCACTAGCTCCAGCAGCTCCTCCAGCCCTAACTCCAGTAGCTCCTCCAGCAGCTCCTACAGCACTAACTCCAGCAGTTCCTCCAGCAGCTCCTGCAGCAGCTCCTCCAGCACTAACTCCAGCAGCTCCTCCAGCAGCTCCTCCAGCACTAACTCCAGCAGCTCCTCCAGCACTAGCTCCAGCAGCTCCTCCAGCACTAGCTCCAGCAGCTCCTCCAGCAGCTCCTACAGCACTAACTCCAGCAGCTCCTCCAGCAGCTCATCCAGCACTAACTCCAGCAGCACCTCCAGCAGCTCCTCCAGCACTAACTCCAGCAGCTCCTCCAGCACTAACTCCAGCAGTTCTTCCAGCACTAACTCCAGCAGCTACTCCAGCACTAATTCCAGCAGCACCTCAAGCAGCTCCTCCAGCACTAACTCCAGCAGCTCCTCCAGCAGCTCCTCCAGCACTAACTCCAGCAGCACCTCCAGCAGCTCCTCCAGCACTAACTCCAGCAGCTCCTCCAGCACTAGCTCCAGCTTCTCATCCAGCCCTAACTCCAGTAGCTCCTCCAGCAGCTCCTACAGCACTAACTCCAACAGCTCCTCCAGCAGCTCCTGCAGCAGCTCCTCCAGCACTAACTCCAGCAGCTCCTCCAGCACTAACTCTAGCAGCTCCTTCGGCAGCTCCTCCAGCACTATTTCCAGCAGCTCCTCAAGCAGCTCCTCCAGCAGCTCCTCCAGCAGCTCCTCCAGCACTAACTCCAGCAGCTCCTCCAGCACTAACTCCAGCAGCTCCTCCAGCACTAACTCCAGCAGCTCCTCCAGCACTGACTACAGCAGCTCCTCCAAGAGCTCCTCCAGCACTAACTCCAGCAGCTCCTCCAGCAGCTCATCCAGCACTAACTTCAGCAGCACCTCCAGCAGCTCCTCCAGCACTAACTCCAGCAGCTCCTCCAGCACTAACTCCAGCAGTTCCTCCAGCACTAACTCCAGCAGTTCCTCCAGCACTAATTCCAGCAGCACCTCAAGCAGCTCCTCCAGCACTAACTCCAGCAGCTCCTCCAGCAGCTCCTACAGCAGCTCCTCCAGCACTAACTCCAGCAGCTCCTCCAGCAGCTCCTCCAACACTAACTCCAGCAGCACCTCCAGCAGCTCCTCCAGCACTAGCTCCAGTAGCTCCTCCAGCCCTAACTCCAGTAGCTCCTCCAGCAGCTCCTACAGCACTAACTCCAGCAGCTCCTCCAGCAGCTCCTGCAGCAGCTCCTCCAGCACTAACTCCAGCAGCTCCTCCAGCAGCTCCTCCAGCACTAACTCCAGCAGCTCCTCCAGCACTAACTCCAGCAGCTCCTTCAGCAGCTCCTCCAGCACTATTTCCAGCAGCTCCTCAAGCAGCTCCTCCAGCAGCTACTACAGCAGCTCCTACAGCAGCTCCTCCAGTAGCTCCTCCAGCACTAACTCCAGAAGCTCCTCCAGCAGCTCCTCCAGCACTAACTCCAGCAGCTCCTCCAGCAGCTCCTCCAGCAGCTCCTCCAGCACTCACTCCAGCAGCTCCTCCAGCACTCACTCCAGTACAAACTCCAGCACTAACTCCAGCACTAACTCCAGCAGCTCCTCCAGCACTAACTCCAGCATTTCCTCCAGCACTAACTCCAGGACTAACTCCAGCAGCTCCTCCAGCACTAACTCCAGCAGTTCCTCCAGCAGCTCCTCCAGCACTAACTCCAGCAGCTCTTCCAGCAGCTCCTCCAGCAGCTCCTCCAGCACTAACTCCAGCAGCTCCTCCAGCAGCTCCTCCAGCACTGACTACAGCAGCTCCTCCAAGAGCTCCTCCAGCACTAACTCCAGCAGCTCCTCCAGCAGCTCATCCAGCACTAACTCCAGCAGCACCTCCAGCAGCTCCTCCAGCACTAACTCCAGCAGCTCCTCCAGCACTAACTCCAGCAGTTCCTCCAGCACTAACTCCAGCAGCTACTCCAGCACTAATTCCAGCAGCACCTCAAGCAGCTCCTCCAGCACTAACTCCAGCAGCTCCTCCAGCAGCTCCTCCAGCAGCTCCTCCAGCACTAACTCCAGCAGCTCCTCCAGCAGTTCCTCCAGCAGCTCCTCCAGCACTAACTCCAGCAGCTCCTCCAGCACTAGCTCCAGCTTCTCCTCCAGCCCTAACTCCAGTAGGTCCTCCAGCAGCTCCTACAGCACTAACTCCAGCAACTCCTCCAGCAGCTCCTCCAGCACTAACTCCAGCAGCTCCTCCAGCACTAACTCCAGCACTAACTCCAGCACTAACTCTAGCAGCTCCTTCAGCAAGTCCTCCAGCACTATTTCCAGCAGCTCCTCAAGCAGCTCCTCCAGCAGCTCCTACAGCAGCTCCTCAAGTAGCTCCTCCAGCACTATCTCCAGCAGCTCCTCCAGCAGCTCCTCCAGCACTAACTCCAGCAGCTCCTCCAGCAGCTCCCCCAGCACTAACTCCAGTACAAACTCCAGCAGCTCCTCCAGCACTAACTCCAGCACTAACTTCAGCACTAACTCCAGCAGCTACTCCAGCACTAATTCCAGCAGCACCTCAAGCAGCTCCTCCAGCACTAACTCCAGCAGCTCCTCCAGCAGCTCCTCCAGCAGCTCCTCCAGCACTAACTCCAGCAGCTCCTCCAGCAGCTCCTCCAGCAGCTCCTCCAGCACTAACTCCAGCAGCTCCTACAGCAGCTCCTACAGCAGCTTCTCAAGTAGCTCCTCCAGCACTAACTCCAGCAGCTCCTCCAGCAGCTCCTCCAGCACTAACTCCAGCACTAACTCCAGCAGCTCCTCCAGCACTAACTCCAGCACTAACTCCAGCAACTCCTCCAGCACTAACTCCAGCAGCTCCTCCAGCACTAACTCCAGGACTAACTCCAGCAGCTCCTCCAGCAGCTCCTCCAGCACTAACTCCAGCAGCTCCTCAGGCAGCTCCTCCAGCACTAACTCCAGCAGCTCCTCCAGCACTAACTCCAGAAGCACCTCCAGCAGCTCCTCCAGCACTAACTGCAGCAGCTCCTCCAGCACTAACTCCAGCAATTCCTCCAGCACTAACTCCAGCAGCTACTCCAGAACTAATTCCAGCAGCTCCTCCAGCAGCTCCTCCAGCAGCTCCTTCAGCACTAACTCCAGCAGCTCCTCCAGCAACTCCTCCACCACTAACTCCAGCAGCTCCTCCAGCACTAATTCCAGCAGCACCTCAAGCAGCTCCTCCAGCACTAACTCCAGCACTAACTCCAGCAGCTCCTCCAGCACTAACTCCAGCAGCTCCTCCAGCACTAACTCCAGCACTAACTCCAGCAGCTCATCCTGCACTAACTCCAGCAGCTCCTCCAGCAACTCTTCCAGCACTAACTCCAGCAGCTCCTCCAGCACTAACTCCAGCAGTTCCTCCAGCAGCTCCTCCAGAAGCTCCTCCAGCAGCTCCTCCCGCAGCTCCTCCAGCACTAATTCCAGCAACTCCTCCAGCACTAACTCGAGCACCACCTCCAGCAGCTCCTCCAGCACTAACTCCAGCAGCTCCTCCAGCACTAACTCCAGCAGCTCCTCCAGCAGCTCCTCCAGCACTAACTCCAGCACTAACTCCAGCAGCTCCTCCAGCAGCTCCTCCAGCACTAACTACAGCAATAACTCCAGCACTAAGTCCAGTAGCTCCTCCAGCAGCTCCTCCAGCACTAACTCCAGCAGCTCCTCCAGCAGCTCCTCCAGCAGCCCCTCCAGCACTAACTCCAGCAGCTCCTCCAGCAGCTCCTCCAGTAGCTCCTCCAGCACTAACTCCAGCAGCTCCTCCAGCACTAACTCCAGCAGCTCCTCCAGCACTAACTCCAGCAGCTCCTCCAGCACTAACTCCAGCACTAACTCCAGAAGCACCTCCAGCAGCTCCTCCAGCACTAACTGCAGCAGCTCCTCCAGCGCTAACTCCAGCAGTTCCTCCAGCACTAACTCCAGCAGCTACTCCAGCACTAATTCCAGCAGCTCCTCCAGCAGCTCCTTCAGCACCAACTCCAGCAGCTCCTCCAGCAACTCCTCCACCACTAACTCCAGCAGCTCCTCCAGCACTAATTCCAGCAGCACCTCAAGCAGCTCCTCCAGCACTAACTCCAGCACTAACTCCAGCACTAACTCCAGCACTAACTCCAGCAGCTCCTCCAGCAGCTCCCCCAGCACTAACTCCAGCAGCTCCTCCAGCAGCTCCTCCAGCACTAACTCCAGAAGCACCTCCAGCAGCTCATCCAGCACTAACTCCAGCAGCTCCTCCAGCACTAACTCCAGCAGTTCCTCCAGCACTAACTCCAGCAGCTACTCCAGCAGCTCCTCCAGCACTAACTCCAGCAGCTCCTCCAGCAACTCCTCCACCACTAACTCCAGCAACTCCTCCAGCACTAACTCCAGCAGCTCCTCCAGCACTAACTACAGCACTAACTCCAGCAGCTCCTCCAGCAGCTCCCCCAGCACTAACTCCAGCAGCTCCTCCAGCAGCTCCTCCAGCACTAACTCCAGCAGCTCCTCCAGCAGCTCCTCCAGCACTAACTCCAGAAGCACCTCCAGCAGCTCCTCCAGCACTAACTGCAGCAGCTCCTCCAGCACTAACTCCAGCAGTTCCTCCAGCACTAACTCCAGCAGCTACTCCAGAACTAATTCCAGCAGCTCCTCCAGCAGCTCCTCCAGCAGCTCCTTCAGCACTAACTCCAGCAGTTCCTCCAGCAACTCCTCCACCACTAACTCCAGCAGCTCCTCCAGCACTAATTCCAGCAGCACCTCAAGCAGCTCCTCCAGCACTAACTCCAGCACTAACTCCAGCACTAACTCCAGCAGCTCCTCCAGCACTAACTCCAGCAGCTCCTCCAGCACTAACTCCAGCACTAACTCCAGCAGCTCATCCTGCACTAACTCCAGCAGCTCCTCCAGCAACTCTTCCAGCACTAACTCCAGCAGCTCCTCCAGCACTAACTCCAGCAGTTCCTCCAGCAGCTCCTCCAGAAGCTCCTCCAGCAGCTCCGCCAGCAGCTCCTCCAGCACTAACTCCAGCAGCTCCTCCCGCAGCTCCTCCAGCACTAATTCCAGCAGCTCCTCCAGCACTAACTCCAGCACCACCTCCAGCAGCTCCTCCAGCACTAACTCCAGCAGCTCCTCCAGCAGCTCCTCCATCACTAACTCCAGCACTAACTCCAGTAGCTCCTCGAGCAGCTCCTCCAGCACTAACTCCAGCAGCTCCTCCAGCAGCTCCTCCAGCAGCTCCTCCAGCAGCTCCTCCAGCACTAACTCCAGCAGCTCCTCCAGCAGCTCCTCCAGTAGCTCCTCCAGCACTAACTCCAGCAGCTCCTCCAGCACTAACTCCAGCAGCTCCTCCAGCACTAACTCCAGCAGCTCCTCCAGCAGCTCCTCCAGCAGTTCCTCCAGCACTATCTCCAGCATTAACTCCAGCAGCTCCTCCAGCACTAACTCCAGCACTAACTCAAGCAGCTCCTCCAGCACTAACTCCAGCAGCTCCTCCAGCAGCTCCTCCAGCAGCTCCTCCAGCACTAACTCCAGCAGCTCCTCCAGCACTAACTCCAGCAGCTCCTCCAGCACTAACTCCAGCAGCTCCTCCAGCAGCTCCTCCAGCAGTTCCTCCAGCACTATCTCCAGCATTAACTCCAGCAGCTCCTCCAGCACTAACTCCAGCACTAACTCAAGCAGCTCCTCCAGCACTAACTCCAGCAGCTCCTCCAGCAGCTCCTCCAGCAGCTCCTCCAGCACTAACTCCAGCAGCTCCTCCAGCAGCTCCTCCAGCACTAACTCCAGCAGCACCTCCAGCAGCTCCTCCAGCAGCTCCTCCAGCCCTAACTCCAGTAGCTCCTCCAGCAGCTCCTACAGCACTAACTCCAGCAGCTCCTCCAGCAGCTCCTGCAACAGCTCCTCCAGCACTAACTCCAGCAGCTCCTCCAGCACTAACTCCAGCAGCTCCTCCAGCACTAACTCTAGCAGCTCCTTCAGCAGCTCCTCCAGCACTATTTCCTGCAGCTCCTCAAGCAGCTCCTCCAGCAGCTCCTACAGCAGCTTCTCAAGTAGCTCCTCCAGCACTAACTCCAGCAGCACCTCCAGCAGCTCCTCCTGCACTATCTCCAGCAGCTCCTCCAGCAGCTCATACAGCACTAACTCCAGCAGCTCCTCCAGCAGCTCCTCCAGCACTAACTCCAGCACTAACTCCAGCAGCTCCCCAAGCAGCTCCTCCAGCACTAACTCCAGCACTAACTCCAGCAGCTCCTCCAGCACTAACTCCAGCACTAACTCCAGCACTAACTCCAGCAACTCCTCCAGCACTAACTCAAGCAGCTCCTCCAGCAGCTCCTCCAGCACTAACTCAAGCAGCTCCTCCAGCAGCTCCTCCAGCACTAACTCCAGAAGCACCTCCAGCAGCTCCTACAGCACTAACTCCAGCAGCTCCTCCAGCACTAACTCCAGCAGTTCCTCCAGCAGTTCCTCCAGCAGCTACTCCAGCACTAATTCCAGCAGCTCCTCCAGCAGCTCCTCCAGCAGCTCCTTCAGCACTAACTCCAGCAGCTCCTCCAGCAACTCCTCCACCACTAACTCCAGCAGTTCCTCCAGCACTAATTCCAGCAGCACCTCAAGCAGCTCCTCCAGCACTAACTCCAGCACTAACTCCAGCACTAACTCCAGCAGCTCCTCCAGCATTAACTCCAGCAGCTCCTCCAGCACTAACTCCAGCAGCTCCTCCAAGAGCTCCTCCAGCACTAACTCCAGCAGCTCCTCCAGCAGCTCATCCAGCACTAACTCCAGCAGCACCTCCAGCAGCTCCTCCAGCACTAACTCCAGCAGCTCCTCCAGCACTAACTCCAGCAGTTAATCCAGCACTAACTCCAGCAGCTACTCCAGCACTAATTCCAGCAGCACCTCAAGCAGCTCCTCCAGCACTAACTCCAGCAGCTCCTCCAGCAGCTCCTCCAGCAGCTCCTCCAGCACTAACTCCAGCAGCTCCTCCAGCAGCACCTCCAGCAGCTCCTCCAGCACTAACTCCAGCAGCTCCTCCAGCACTAGCTCCAGCAGCTCCTCCAGCCCTAACTCCAGTAGCTCCTCCAGCAGCTCCTACAGCACTAACTCCAGCAGCTCCTGCAGCAGCTCCTCCAGCACTAACTCCAGCAGCTCCTCCAGCAGCTCCTCCAGCACTAACTACAGCAATAACTCCTCTCACTTCCGGTGTGAGTGTGTGTGACGTGAGTGGAGGTGGTGGTTGGCGTGTGAGTGGCGCGGAGTTTTGAATGGTTTTCTGTCCTTGATTTTGGGATTTTTCTCTGTCTTCTACATCTGTTCTATGTGCATGATCAAGTAAGTGTTAATCAAACTTGTATCGAGTGTTGACAGGGTTTTGTGGAGGAATGGCGTCCTCCGAGACGCCACCTCCGTCTATCCGGCAGGGAGCGAGGATCGTCCCGCCGGATAGTAGTGTTTCTGTGGAGGAGGTTCTCCTGGCTGTTGGTGAGCAGGTAGGACATGACAACCTGTCCTTTGCGTCTAGAATGAATAAGGCCGTAGTGGTATTTGTAAAGGACGAGCCGCTCGTCCATCAGCTGGTGCAGAGCGGCGTGTTTATTCGGGATCTGTTTGTGCAAGTTTCTCCGCTGTCAACTCCCTCCACACGGATCACCGTATCAGGGGTTCCGCCCTTCATTCCCAACGAGTCGCTGGAAAAAGAACTCCGGAGGTTCGGAAAGTTTGCCAGTGGTTTCAGAACCGTCAGTCTGGGATGTAAAGATCCCAAACTGAAGCATGTTCAGTCTCTGAGGCGGCAGGTGTTCATGTTCCTGGACTCGCCCACACAGACACTGGAAGTGTCATTTAGAGTGAAGTTTGGGGATGGATCTTACATGATCTATGCCAGCTCGGGACAGCTCAAATGTTTTGAATGTGGGGATGTAGGACATAAACGCTTTGCGTGTCCGCACAGGCAGCAGGCTGCGGGTTCTGCGGGTTCTGCGTCTGAAGCGCCAGTCGGCTCCGCCCGCGCAGCCGCGGCGGGAGCCGCTGATCGCGCAGAGACGGCCGGCAGCTCTGCGCACACTGAGGCGGCGGCTGAAGCCGCTGTAGTTCCAGATGAACCCGGTACCAGCGCGGCGGCTGGTGCTACTGCTTCAGTGTCCAATGACAGTGAGCAGCTCCAGGTTTGTGCAGCTGCAGAGAGTCTGAGCAGCTCTCAGCCTGCAGATTGTGTAGCTCAGCCCGTGGAGGAAGCAGCTGGTTCTGCAGACAGACCTGCATCTGTGAACACCTCTGAAGAGCAGGGTGTGATCAGTAGCCAGGTATCATGTGAGGGGGAGGATGACATGGAGTATGGCTCTGATCTGGAGTCAGTCTCAGATACTGCTTCTGTCTGTGAGGCAAACAGGAGTATGGATCTATACTCACTGGAGGACATCAATAACTTTCTTGACGCCACGTACAAAAAGTCCTGTAATGTCAGAGATTTTTTCAGTAACACTGACAAATTCATGAAATCTGTTAGCGTTCTACAGAGATCGGTGGGTTTTGACATGTTAGATGAAAAGAAACGTTTCCGCCTCAAAAAACATGTCACTATTCTGAGAAAAGAACAGGGAAAAGGTAAAAAAACAGGTAAAGTAGTTAGGAAGACCAGAAAATAAATGATCATGCATCACACGGTGTTTTCCTCCATTTACTGTCTTTTGTCTGTTTCTTTCTGTCTGTCTCTCCTCTCTGACCTTTTTATGCAGAGCCTAAAAGTTGGATCTTTAAACATTAATGGTGGGAGGGACAGCCATAAGAGGGCTTTAATTTCAGAGGTCTCCTCTCAGAAGAGACTTGATGTGCTGTTTTTGCAGGAGACACATACAGGTCCAGCAGATGAGACAGATTGGGGTTTATGGTGGGAGGGCTCCTACATCCTCAGCCATGGTAGCAACATCAGTGCAGGTGTGGCTGTATTGTTCAGGAACACTGCAAATGCTACTGTCCTATCTTCTGCTGAGGTGGTAAAGGGGCGGCTTTTAATTGTGAGGGCAGAAATAGAGGGCTCTGTCTTCTGTTTTATAAATATTTATGCTCCTAATCAAGGCCCTGAAAGAGTAGCTTTCTTTACTCTCCTGGATAAAGAGTTAAGAAATTACCAACAGGAACAGTTGATTTTAGCTGGGGATTTTAATTGCACTTTGAACTTTACAATGGACAGGATAGGCGAGGAGCCCCACCCACAGTCAGCTCAGAGCCTTAACACCATCATCACACACCTGGACCTCCTAGACACGTGGAGAGTCAAACATGCACAGTCCAGACAGTACACATGGGTGAGGGTCCGTAACAACGGAGTCAGAGCAGCCAGGCTAGACAGGATCTACATCTCTCCTAGTCTTAGCTCAAGGTTGCTACACAGTCACATCAGTCCAGTTGGCTTTACTGATCACCATTTGGTCAGTATTGATTTGGTCATTTCACCAGGAGAGAGGGTCAAGTCCTACTGGTCTTTTAACAATAAACTTCTCCAAGATGATGCCTTCTGTCACAGTTTTAAGCTTTTTTGGGAACAGTGGACAAATAGAAAGCAGGAGTTTGGTTCCTTGAAGTTATGGTGGGAGGTTGGCAAGGCACAGATTCGTGTCTTCTGTCAACAATATACCTCCAATTCCACTGCTAAAATCAAGGCAACAGTCCAACAGCTTGAAGCCAGTATTGGGAGCATTCAGGAGGGGCTACGGAGGGACTCCGATCCCAGTGCTGGTGACATGCTGCGGGAAAAGAGGGAGGAGTTGCGTTGTTTCTTGAATGAGCGAGTGAAGGGAGCTCTCGTCAGGGCTCGCTTCGTCCAGCTTAAGAGCATGGATGCTCCGACCTCTTTCTTTTTTAACTTGGAGAGGTCGGTAGCACAGAGGAAGCAGATGACATGTCTTAAGCTACCGGGAGGCAGAGTAACCACCAGCCCTTGCGAGATGAGACATCATGCAATGGATTTTTATACGGCTCTATTTGGGGCGGAGCCATGCAGCATGGAGTGCCGTGAGGAACTTTTTGACAATCTCCCCCAACTCAGCTCTGATGAGAAAGCGGCTCTGGATTCTGACCTGACTCTGGAGGAGCTGACGGACGCAGTTCAGCAGATGTCATCAGGACGGGCACCAGGGATTGATGGCCTCTCTGCTGATTTTTTCAAGTTTTTTTGGGACACTTTTGGCCCTGATTTTCATTCAGTGGTGATGGAGTCCTTTAAAGAAGGAACACTTCCTGTTTCTTGTCAGCGGGCGGTGCTCTCTCTGCTGCCTAAGAAGGGAGATCTGGCCTTACTAAAAAACTGGAGACCAGTTGCGCTTCTTTGCACGGACTATAAGGTTCTTTCTAGAGCCTTATCCAACAGGCTCAAGGGTGTTTTGGACGTCATTGTTAATTCAGACCAAACGTACTGTGTACCGGACAGGACAATCATGGACAACATCTTCCTCATGCGTGATATTATTGATTTGTGCAGGACTCAAAATGATGTAAATTTTGGTGTTGTTTCCCTTGATCAAGAGAAAGCTTTTGATCGAGTGGACCACTCCTTTTTGTTTTCTGCACTTAGGGCTTTTGGTTTTGGTGGTGGTTTTTTGAAGTGGATTGGTTTATTGTACAATGGGGCACAGTGTATGGTTAAGATGGGGGCCGGGCTGAGTCGGCCAATCCCTGTACAGCGAGGGATCAGACAAGGCTGTCCGATTTCAGGGCAGTTATATAGTCTAGCCATCGAGCCCTTGCTGTGCAGGTTGAGGGGTCGGTTCAGTGGTCTCTCCCTGCCTGGATCCGTGAACCCTGATCGTCCTCTTGTTGTCTCTGCCTATGCAGATGATGTTAATATCTTTATCATGAGTCAGGAGGATGTTCGGGGTTTAGAGGATAGTCTGTCTCTCTATGAAAGGGCCTCATCTGCACGGGTGAATTGGGGTAAAAGTGAGGCTTTGTTGGTGGGACAGTGGAGGGGTCAGACAGTCCCCACTCTACCTGGAGGACTTGAGTGGGGGAGAGCGGGGCTGAAGGTACTGGGAGTGTTTTTGGGCACTGAGGCTTTCCAAGCAAAGAACTGGGAGGGAGTGAAGGAGAAAGTGTGCGCTCGGTTGTCTAAATGGACATGGTTGCTGCCCCAGTTGTCGTATAGGGGAAGAATTCTGGTTGCCAATAACTTGGTCGCCTCGACTCTTTGGCACAGACTCATTGCTCTGACGCCACCAGCAGGGTTGATAGAGGACATCCAACAGGCCATCGTCAACTTCTTCTGGTCCGGTAAACACTGGGTCCGGGCAGCAGCCCTCTATCTGCCTGTGGTTGAAGGGGGCCAGGGGCTTATCGACATCAAGGCCAAAATCGCTGCTTTTAGGCTACAGACTGCGCAGAGGCTCCTTTACACCTGTGGCCCCGCCTGGCTCGATACAGCTCGTCTGCTGCTGAGAAGAGCTGGGCGTTTGGGGTACGACAAGCAGCTTTTCCTCCTACAGCAGACGGGTTTGGACACTGCTGGGCTTACGCCTTTTTACGATTCTGTGCTGCAGGCATGGCGGATTTTGAACACCACACGAGCCACCAGGGTGACTCCAGGAATGTGGGTATTTGAGGAGCCTCTGTTTTTTAATGACTTTCTGAGGACTCAGTCGCTGCAGTCTGCCAGCCTGCGAGCCAGTCTCAGAGTGGCTGGCTGTACCAAACTGGGCCATCTGCTGGGGATGACTGCAACATCAATGGACGCTCTGAGAGAGAGCAGCGGAATCACCTCTGTCAGGCTCATCAGAAGAGTGGTGGACGAGGTCTGTGCTGCCCTGCCACAGCCCCTCAGGGAGTTTGCGGAAGACCGGACTCTGTGTGGCCAGTGGAGCGGGGAGTCGGTGTACAGTTTCCCCACCCTGGTCATCTCCCCAGCTGTGGGGGAGTGGAAGGAGGGTGAGGGGCAGCTGTTGTCCTTCACGACACTTCACCTGGACACATTTCATGATGCTGGGAAGAAGGACATCTACCACGCCTGTGTCAAGGTTTTGAATCTGCGGTCGTTGGATGGAGTTAGGGAGTCGAGGTGGGCTGGGTTTTTTGGTCCAGATGATTCCCCGAAAGGCAGCTGGCGGTGCCTGTACAAGCTGCCCGTTGAAAAGCGGACAGCAGATCTCCAGTGGAGGATTGTACACGGCGCTATAGCCACGAACAGATACAGAGCGCACCTTGATCCGGAGCTGGGGGAGGGCTGTCCTTTCTGTGGGCTTTCGGAGACCTTATCACATTTATTTGTGGAGTGTGCACGGTTGTCTGCCTTGTTTGACCTTTTAAGAGGGTGGTTTCAGGGTTTTGGGCAGGTTTTTTCATTTGCCTTGTTTGTTTTTGGCCCTAAATATTCAGCTAAAAAGAAATGTGTTCACGTAATGCTGAACTTTATCTCGGGTGTTGCTAAATTAGCTATTTGGCTGACGCGTAAGAACCAGCTTCAAGGTGCCGGCTGTTTGGAGCCAGTGCTGGTTCTGAAGGGGCTACTGAAAGCCCGATTGAAGGTTGAACACTCCTACTATAAGATGATGGACAAAATGATGGCCTTCAACAACATGTGGACTGTTGGGAGGGTGTTGTGCTCTGTGGGGGAGGATGAAGAGCTGCTTTTCAATTTCTGATCCAACAATAATTTTCTGTGTATATTGATTATTTTTTGTATTAGGACCTGCAATGGTGGAATAAAGGGATTTTGAAAACCAAAACCTCCAGCACTAACTCCAGCATTTCCTCCAGCACTAACTCCAGGACTAACTCCAGCAGCTCCTCCAGCACTAACTCCAGCAGTTCCTCCAGCAGCTCCTCCAGCACTAACTCCAGCAGCTCTTCCAGCAGCTCCTCCAGCAGCTCCTCCAGCACTAACTCCAGCAGCTCCTCCAGCAGCTCCTCCAGCACTGACTACAGCAGCTCCTCCAAGAGCTCCTCCAGCACTAACTCCAGCAGCTCCTCCAGCAGCTCATCCAGCACTAACTCCAGCAGCACCTCCAGCAGCTCCTCCAGCACTAACTCCAGCAGCTCCTCCAGCACTAACTCCAGCAGTTCCTCCAGCACTAACTCCAGCAGCTACTCCAGCACTAATTCCAGCAGCACCTCAAGCAGCTCCTCCAGCACTAACTCCAGCAGCTCCTCCAGCAGCTCCTCCAGCAGCTCCTCCAGCACTAACTCCAGCAGCTCCTCCAGCAGTTCCTCCAGCAGCTCCTCCAGCACTAACTCCAGCAGCTCCTCCAGCACTAGCTCCAGCTTCTCCTCCAGCCCTAACTCCAGTAGGTCCTCCAGCAGCTCCTACAGCACTAACTCCAGCAACTCCTCCAGCAGCTCCTCCAGCACTAACTCCAGCAGCTCCTCCAGCACTAACTCCAGCACTAACTCCAGCACTAACTCTAGCAGCTCCTTCAGCAAGTCCTCCAGCACTATTTCTAGCAGCTCCTCAAGCAGCTCCTCCAGCAGCTCCTACAGCAGCTCCTCAAGTAGCTCCTCCAGCACTATCTCCAGCAGCTCCTCCAGCAGCTCCTCCAGCACTAACTCCAGCAGCTCCTCCAGCAGCTCCCCCAGCACTAACTCCAGTACAAACTCCAGCAGCTCCTCCAGCACTAACTCCAGCACTAACTTCAGCACTAACTCCAGCAGCTACTCCAGCACTAATTCCAGCAGCACCTCAAGCAGCTCCTCCAGCACTAACTCCAGCAGCTCCTCCAGCAGCTCCTCCAGCAGCTCCTCCAGCACTAACTCCAGCAGCTCCTCCAGCAGCTCCTCCAGCAGCTCCTCCAGCACTAACTCCAGCAGCTCCTACAGCAGCTCCTACAGCAGCTTCTCAAGTAGCTCCTCCAGCACTAACTCCAGCAGCTCCTCCAGCAGCTCCTCCAGCACTAACTCCAGCACTAACTCCAGCAGCTCCTCCAGCACTAACTCCAGCACTAACTCCAGCAACTCCTCCAGCACTAACTCCAGCAGCTCCTCCAGCACTAACTCCAGGACTAACTCCAGCAGCTCCTCCAGCAGCTCCTCCAGCACTAACTCCAGCAGCTCCTCAGGCAGCTCCTCCAGCACTAACTCCAGCAGCTCCTCCAGCACTAACTCCAGAAGCACCTCCAGCAGCTCCTCCAGCACTAACTGCAGCAGCTCCTCCAGCACTAACTCCAGCAATTCCTCCAGCACTAACTCCAGCAGCTACTCCAGAACTAATTCCAGCAGCTCCTCCAGCAGCTCCTCCAGCAGCTCCTTCAGCACTAACTCCAGCAGCTCCTCCAGCAACTCCTCCACCACTAACTCCAGCAGCTCCTCCAGCACTAATTCCAGCAGCACCTCAAGCAGCTCCTCCAGCACTAACTCCAGCACTAACTCCAGCAGCTCCTCCAGCACTAACTCCAGCAGCTCCTCCAGCACTAACTCCAGCACTAACTCCAGCAGCTCATCCTGCACTAACTCCAGCAGCTCCTCCAGCAACTCTTCCAGCACTAACTCCAGCAGCTCCTCCAGCACTAACTCCAGCAGTTCCTCCAGCAGCTCCTCCAGAAGCTCCTCCAGCAGCTCCTCCCGCAGCTCCTCCAGCACTAATTCCAGCAACTCCTCCAGCACTAACTCGAGCACCACCTCCAGCAGCTCCTCCAGCACTAACTCCAGCAGCTCCTCCAGCACTAACTCCAGCAGCTCCTCCAGCAGCTCCTCCAGCACTAACTCCAGCACTAACTCCAGCAGCTCCTCCAGCAGCTCCTCCAGCACTAACTACAGCAATAACTCCAGCACTAAGTCCAGTAGCTCCTCCAGCAGCTCCTCCAGCACTAACTCCAGCAGCTCCTCCAGCAGCTCCTCCAGCAGCCCCTCCAGCACTAACTCCAGCAGCTCCTCCAGCAGCTCCTCCAGTAGCTCCTCCAGCACTAACTCCAGCAGCTCCTCCAGCACTAACTCCAGCAGCTCCTCCAGCACTAACTCCAGCAGCTCCTCCAGCACTAACTCCAGCACTAACTCCAGAAGCACCTCCAGCAGCTCCTCCAGCACTAACTGCAGCAGCTCCTCCAGCGCTAACTCCAGCAGTTCCTCCAGCACTAACTCCAGCAGCTACTCCAGCACTAATTCCAGCAGCTCCTCCAGCAGCTCCTTCAGCACCAACTCCAGCAGCTCCTCCAGCAACTCCTCCACCACTAACTCCAGCAGCTCCTCCAGCACTAATTCCAGCAGCACCTCAAGCAGCTCCTCCAGCACTAACTCCAGCACTAACTCCAGCACTAACTCCAGCACTAACTCCAGCAGCTCCTCCAGCAGCTCCCCCAGCACTAACTCCAGCAGCTCCTCCAGCAGCTCCTCCAGCACTAACTCCAGCAGCTCCTCCAGCAGCTCCTCCAGCACTAACTCCAGAAGCACCTCCAGCAGCTCATCCAGCACTAACTCCAGCAGCTCCTCCAGCACTAACTCCAGCAGTTCCTCCAGCACTAACTCCAGCAGCTACTCCAGCAGCTCCTCCAGCACTAACTCCAGCAGCTCCTCCAGCAACTCCTCCACCACTAACTCCAGCAACTCCTCCAGCACTAACTCCAGCAGCTCCTCCAGCACTAACTACAGCACTAACTCCAGCAGCTCCTCCAGCAGCTCCCCCAGCACTAACTCCAGCAGCTCCTCCAGCAGCTCCTCCAGCACTAACTCCAGCAGCTCCTCCAGCAGCTCCTCCAGCACTAACTCCAGAAGCACCTCCAGCAGCTCCTCCAGCACTAACTGCAGCAGCTCCTCCAGCACTAACTCCAGCAGTTCCTCCAGCACTAACTCCAGCAGCTACTCCAGAACTAATTCCAGCAGCTCCTCCAGCAGCTCCTCCAGCAGCTCCTTCAGCACTAACTCCAGCAGTTCCTCCAGCAACTCCTCCACCACTAACTCCAGCAGCTCCTCCAGCACTAATTCCAGCAGCACCTCAAGCAGCTCCTCCAGCACTAACTCCAGCACTAACTCCAGCACTAACTCCAGCAGCTCCTCCAGCACTAACTCCAGCAGCTCCTCCAGCACTAACTCCAGCACTAACTCCAGCAGCTCATCCTGCACTAACTCCAGCAGCTCCTCCAGCAACTCTTCCAGCACTAACTCCAGCAGCTCCTCCAGCACTAACTCCAGCAGTTCCTCCAGCAGCTCCTCCAGAAGCTCCTCCAGCAGCTCCGCCAGCAGCTCCTCCAGCACTAACTCCAGCAGCTCCTCCCGCAGCTCCTCCAGCACTAATTCCAGCAGCTCCTCCAGCACTAACTCCAGCACCACCTCCAGCAGCTCCTCCAGCACTAACTCCAGCAGCTCCTCCAGCAGCTCCTCCATCACTAACTCCAGCACTAACTCCAGTAGCTCCTCGAGCAGCTCCTCCAGCACTAACTCCAGCAGCTCCTCCAGCAGCTCCTCCAGCAGCTCCTCCAGCAGCTCCTCCAGCACTAACTCCAGCAGCTCCTCCAGCAGCTCCTCCAGTAGCTCCTCCAGCACTAACTCCAGCAGCTCCTCCAGCACTAACTCCAGCAGCTCCTCCAGCACTAACTCCAGCAGCTCCTCCAGCAGCTCCTCCAGCAGTTCCTCCAGCACTATCTCCAGCATTAACTCCAGCAGCTCCTCCAGCACTAACTCCAGCACTAACTCAAGCAGCTCCTCCAGCACTAACTCCAGCAGCTCCTCCAGCAGCTCCTCCAGCAGCTCCTCCAGCACTAACTCCAGCAGCTCCTCCAGCACTAACTCCAGCAGCTCCTCCAGCACTAACTCCAGCAGCTCCTCCAGCAGCTCCTCCAGCAGTTCCTCCATCACTATCTCCAGCATTAACTCCAGCAGCTCCTCCAGCACTAACTCCAGCACTAACTCAAGCAGCTCCTCCAGCACTAACTCCAGCAGCTCCTCCAGCAGCTCCTCCAGCAGCTCCTCCAGCACTAACTCCAGCAGCTCCTCCAGCAGCTCCTCCAGCACTAACTCCAGCAGCACCTCCAGCAGCTCCTCCAGCACTAGCTCCAGCAGCTCCTCCAGCCCTAACTCCAGTAGCTCCTCCAGCAGCTCCTACAGCACTAACTCCAGCAGCTCCTCCAGCAGCTCCTGCAACAGCTCCTCCAGCACTAACTCCAGCAGCTCCTCCAGCACTAACTCCAGCAGCTCCTCCAGCACTAACTCTAGCAGCTCCTTCAGCAGCTCCTCCAGCACTATTTCCTGCAGCTCCTCAAGCAGCTCCTCCAGCAGCTCCTACAGCAGCTTCTCAAGTAGCTCCTCCAGCACTAACTCCAGCAGCACCTCCAGCAGCTCCTCCTGCACTAACTCCAGCACTAACTCCAGCAGCTCCCCAAGCAGCTCCTCCAGCACTAACTCCAGCACTAACTCCAGCAGCTCCTCCAGCACTAACTCCAGCACTAACTCCAGCACTAACTCCAGCAACTCCTCCAGCACTAACTCCAGCAGCTCCTCCAGCACTAACTCCAGGACTAACTCCAGCAGCTCCTCCAGCAGCTCCTGCAGCACTAACTCAAGCAGCTCCTCCAGCAGCTCCTCCAGCACTAACTCAAGCAGCTCCTCCAGCAGCTCCTCCAGCACTAACTCCAGAAGCACCTCCAGCAGCTCCTACAGCACTAACTCCAGCAGCTCCTCCAGCACTAACTCCAGCAGTTCCTCCAGCAGTTCCTCCAGCAGCTACTCCAGCACTAATTCCAGCAGCTCCTCCAGCAGCTCCTCCAGCAGCTCCTTCAGCACTAACTCCAGCAGCTCCTCCAGCAACTCCTCCACCACTAACTCCAGCAGTTCCTCCAGCACTAATTCCAGCAGCACCTCAAGCAGCTCCTCCAGCACTAACTCCAGCACTAACTCCAGCACTAACTCCAGCAGCTCCTCCAGCATTAACTCCAGCAGCTCCTCCAGCACTAACTCCAGCAGCTCCTCCAAGAGCTCCTCCAGCACTAACTCCAGCAGCTCCTCCAGCAGCTCATCCAGCACTAACTCCAGCAGCACCTCCAGCAGCTCCTCCAGCACTAACTCCAGCAGCTCCTCCAGCACTAACTCCAGCAGTTAATCCAGCACTAACTCCAGCAGCTACTCCAGCACTAATTCCAGCAGCACCTCAAGCAGCTCCTCCAGCACTAACTCCAGCAGCTCCTCCAGCAGCTCCTCCAGCAGCTCCTCCAGCACTAACTCCAGCAGCTCCTCCAGCAGCACCTCCAGCAGCTCCTCCAGCACTAACTCCAGCAGCTCCTCCAGCACTAGCTCCAGCAGCTCCTCCAGCCCTAACTCCAGTAGCTCCTCCAGCAGCTCCTACAGCACTAACTCCAGCAGCTCCTGCAGCAGCTCCTCCAGCACTAACTCCAGCAGCTCCTCCAGCAACTCCTCCAGCACTAACTCCAGCAGCTCCTCAAGCACTAACTCTAGCAGCTCCTTCAGCAGCTCCTCCAGCACTATTTCCTGCAGCTCCTCCAGCAGCTCCTCCAGCACTTACTCCAGCAGCTCCTCCAGCAGCTCCTCCAGCACTAACTCCAGCAGCTCCTCCAGCAGCTCCTCCAGCACTAACTCTAGCAGCTCCTTCAGCAGCTCCTCCAGCACTATTTCCTGCAGCTCCTCAAGCAGCTCCTCCAGCAGCTCCTACAGCAGCTTCTCAAGTAGCTCCTCCAGCACTAACTCCAGCAGCACCTCCAGCAGCTCCTCCTGCACTATCTCCAGCAGCTCCTCCAGCAGCTCATACAGCACTAACTCCAGCAGCTCCTCCAGCAGCTCCTACAGCACTAACTCCAGCACTAACTCCAGCAGCTCCCCAAGCAGCTCCTCCAGCACTAACTCCAGCACTAACTCCAGCAGCTCCTCCAGCACTAACTCCAGCACTAACTCCAGCACTAACTCCAGCAACTCCTCCAGCACTAACTCCAGCAGCTCCTCCAGCACTAACTCCAGGACTAACTCCAGCAGCTCCTCCAGCAGCTCCTGCAGCACTAACTCCAGCAGCTCCTCCAGCAGCTCCTCCAGCACTAACTCAAGCAGCTCCTCCAGCAGCTCCTCCAGCACTAACTCCAGAAGCACCTCCAGCAGCTCCTACAGCACTAACTCCAGCAGCTCCTCCAGCACTAACTCCAGCAGTTCCTCCAGCAGTTCCTCCAGCAGCTACTCCAGCACTAATTCCAGCAGCTCCTCCAGCAGCTCCTCCAGCAGCTCCTTCAGCACTAACTCCAGCAGCTCCTCCAGCAACTCCTCCACCACTAACTCCAGCAGTTCCTCCAGCACTAATTCCAGCAGCACCTCAAGCAGCTCCTCCAGCACTAACTCCAGCACTAACTCCAGCACTAACTCCAGCAGCTCCTCCAGCATTAACTCCAGCAGCTCCTCCAGCACTAACTCCAGCAGCTCCTCCAAGAGCTCCTCCAGCACTAACTCCAGCAGCTCCTCCAGCAGCTCATCCAGCACTAACTCCAGCAGCACCTCCAGCAGCTCCTCCAGCACTAACTCCAGCAGCTCCTCCAGCACTAACTCCAGCAGTTCCTCCAGCAGTTCCTCCAGCAGCTACTCCAGCACTAATTCCAGCAGCTCCTCCAGCAGCTCCTCCAGCAGCTCCTTCAGCACTAACTCCAGCAGCTCCTCCAGCAACTCCTCCACCACTAACTTCAGCAGTTCCTCCAGCACTAATTCCAGCAGCACCTCAAGCAGCTCCTCCAGCACTAACTCCAGCACTAACTCCAGCACTAACTCCAGCAGCTCCTCCAGCATTAACTCCAGCAGCTCCTCCAGCACTAACTCCAGCAGCTCCTCCAAGAGCTCCTCCAGCACTAACTCCAGCAGCTCCTCCAGCAGCTCATCCAGCACTAACTCCAGCAGCACCTCCAGCAGCTCCTCCAGCACTAACTCCAGCAGCTCCTCCAGCACTAACTCCAGCAGTTAATCCAGCACTAACTCCAGCAGCTACTCCAGCACTAATTCCAGCAGCACCTCAAGCAGCTCCTCCAGCACTAACTCCAGCAGCTCCTCCAGCAGCTCCTCCAGCAGCTCCTCCAGCACTAACTCCAGCAGCTCCTCCAGCAGCACCTCCAGCAGCTCCTCCAGCACTAACTCCAGCAGCTCCTCCAGCACTAGCTCCAGCAGCTCCTCCAGCCCTAACTCCAGTAGCTCCTCCAGCAGCTCATACAGCACTAACTCCAGCAGCTCCTGCAGCAGCTCCTCCAGCACTAACTCCAGCAGCTCCTCCAGCAACTCCTCCAGCACTAACTCCAGCAGCTCCTCAAGCACTAACTCTAGCAGCTCCTTCAGCAGCTCCTCCAGCACTATTTCCTGCAGCTCCTCCAGCAGCTCCTCCAGCACTTACTCCAGCAGCTCCTCCAGCAGCTCCTCCAGCACTAACTCCAGCAGCTCCTCCAGCAGCTCCTCCAGCACTAACTCTAGCAGCTCCTTCAGCAGCTCCTCCAGCACTATTTCCTGCAGCTCCTCAAGCAGCTCCTCCAGCAGCTCCTACAGCAGCTTCTCAAGTAGCTCCTCCAGCACTAACTCCAGCAGCACCTCCAGCAGCTCCTCCTGCACTATCTCCAGCAGCTCCTCCAGCAGCTCATACAGCACTAACTCCAGCAGCTCCTCCAGCAGCTCCTACAGCACTAACTCCAGCACTAACTCCAGCAGCTCCCCAAGCAGCTCCTCCAGCACTAACTCCAGCACTAACTCCAGCAGCTCCTCCAGCACTAACTCCAGCACTAACTCCAGCACTAACTCCAGCAACTCCTCCAGCACTAACTCCAGCAGCTCCTCCAGCACTAACTCCAGGACTAACTCCAGCAGCTCCTCCAGCAGCTCCTGCAGCACTAACTCCAGCAGCTCCTCCAGCAGCTCCTCCAGCACTAACTCAAGCAGCTCCTCCAGCAGCTCCTCCAGCACTAACTCCAGAAGCACCTCCAGCAGCTCCTACAGCACTAACTCCAGCAGCTCCTCCAGCACTAACTCCAGCAGTTCCTCCAGCAGTTCCTCCAGCAGCTACTCCAGCACTAATTCCAGCAGCTCCTCCAGCAGCTCCTCCAGCAGCTCCTTCAGCACTAACTCCAGCAGCTCCTCCAGCAACTCCTCCACCACTAACTCCAGCAGTTCCTCCAGCACTAATTCCAGCAGCACCTCAAGCAGCTCCTCCAGCACTAACTCCAGCAGCTCCTCCAGCACTAACTCCAGCAGTTAATCCAGCACTAACTCCAGCAGCTACTCCAGCACTAATTCCAGCAGCACCTCAAGCAGCTCCTCCAGCACTAACTCCAGCAGCTCCTCCAGCAGCTCCTCCAGCAGCTCCTCCAGCAGCTCCTCCAGCACTAACTCCAGCAGCTCCTCCAGCAGCACCTCCAGCAGCTCCTCCAGCACTAACTCCAGCAGCTCCTCCAGCACTAGCTCCAGCAGCTCCTCCAGCCCTAACTCCAGTAGCTCCTCCAGCAGCTCCTACAGCACTAACTCCAGCAGCTCCTGCAGCAGCTCCTCCAGCACTAACTCCAGCAGCTCCTCCAGCAACTCCTCCAGCACTAACTCCAGCAGCTCCTCAAGCACTAACTCTAGCAGCTCCTTCAGCAGCTCCTCCAGCACTATTTCCTGCAGCTCCTCAAGCAGCTCCTCCAGCACTAACTCCAGCAGCTCCTCCAGCAGCTCCTCCAGCACTTACTCCAGCAGCTCCTCCAGCAGCTCCTCCAGCACTAACTCGAGCAGCTCCTCCAGCAGCTCCTCCAGCACTAACTCCAGCACTAACTCCAGCAGCTCCTCCAGCACTAACTCCAGCACTAACTCCAGCAACTCCTCCAGCACTAACTCCAGCAGCTCCTCCAGCACTAACTCCAGCACTAACTCCAGCAGCTCCTCCAGCAGCTCCTCCAGCACTAACTCCAGCAGCTCCTCCAGCAGCTCCTCCAGCACTAACTCCAGCAGCTCCTCCAGCACTAATTCCAGCAGCACCTCCAGCAGCTCCTCCAGCACTAACTCAAGCACTAACTCCAGCACTAACTCCAGCAGCTCCTCCAGCACTAACTCCAGCAGCTCCTCCAGCACTAACTCCAGCACTAACTCCAGAAGCTCATCCTGCACTAACTCCAGCAGCTCCTCCAGCAACTCTTCCAGCACTAACTCCAGCAGCTCCTCCAGCACTAACTCCAGCAGTTCCTCCAGCAGCTCCTCCAGAAGCTCCTCCAGCAGCTCCGCCAGCAACTCCTCCAGCACTAACTCCAGCAGCTCCTCCCGCAGCTCCTCCAGCACTAACTCCAGCAGCTCCTCCAGCACTAACTCCAGCACTAACTCCAGCAGCTCCTCCAGCAGCTCCTCCAGCACTAACTCCAGCAGCTCCTCCAGCACTAACTCTAGCAGCTCCTTCAGCAGCTCCTCCAGCACTATTTCCTGCAGCTCCTCAAGCAGCTCCTCCAGCACTAACTCCAGCAGCTCCTCCAGCAGCTCCTTCAGCACTTACTCCAGCAGCTCCTCCAGCAGCTCCTCCAGCACTAACTCCAGCACTAACTCCAGCAGCTCCTCCAGCACTAACTCCAGCACTAACTCCAGCAACTCCTCCAGCACTAACTCCAGCAGCTCCTCTAGCACTAACTACAGCACTAACTCCAGCAGCTCCTCCAGCAGCTCCTCCAGCACTAACTCCAGCAGCTCCTCCAGCAGCTCCTCCAGCACTAACTCCAGAAGCACCTCCAGCAGCTCCTCCAGCACTAACTCCAGCAGCTCCTCCAGCACTAACTCCAGCAGTTCCTCCAGCACTAACTCCAGCAGCTACTCCAGCAGCTCCTCCAGCAGCTCCTCCAGCACTAACTCCAGCAGCTCCTCCAGCAGCTCCTCCACCACTAACTCCAGCAACTCCTCCAGCACTAACTCCAGCAGCTCCTCCAGCACTAACTACAGCACTAACTCCAGCAGCTCCTCCAGCAGCTCCCCCAGCACTAACTCCAGCAGCTCCTCCAGCAGCTCCTCCAGCACTAACTCCAGCAGCTCCTCCAGCAGCTCCTCCAGCACTAACTCCAGAAGCACCTCCAGCAGCTCCTCCAGCACTAACTGCAGCAGCTCCTCCAGCACTAACTCCAGCAGTTCCTCCAGCACTAACTCCAGCAGCTACTCCAGAACTAATTCCAGCAGCTCCTCCAGCAGCTCCTCCAGCAGCTCCCTCAGCACTAACTCCAGCAGCTCCTCCAGCAACTCCTCCACCACTAACTCCAGCAGCTCCTCCAGCACTAATTCCAGCAGCACCTCAAGCAGCTCCTCCAGCACTAACTCCAGCACTAACTCCAGCACTAACTCCAGCACTAACTCCAGCAGCTCCTCCAGCACTAACTACAGCACTAACTCCAGCAGCTCCTCCAGCAGCTCCCCCAGCACTAACTCCAGCAGCTCCTCCAGCAGCTCCTCCAGCACTAACTCCAGCAGCTCCTCCAGCAGCTCCTCCAGCACTAACTCCAGAAGCACCTCCAGCAGCTCCTCCAGCACTAACTGCAGCAGCTCCTCCAGCACTAACTCCAGCAGTTCCTCCAGCACTAACTCCAGCAGCTACTCCAGAACTAATTCCAGCAGCTCCTCCAGCAGCTCCTCCAGCAGCTCCCTCAGCACTAACTCCAGCAGCTCCTCCAGCAACTCCTCCACCACTAACTCCAGCAGCTCCTCCAGCACTAATTCCAGCAGCACCTCAAGCAGCTCCTCCAGCACTAACTCCAGCACTAACTCCAGCACTAACTCCAGCAGCTCCTCCAGCACTAACTCCAGCAGCTCCTCCAGCACTAACTCCAGCACTAACTCCAGAAGCTCATCCTGCACTAACTCCAGCAGCTCCTCCAGCAACTCTTCCAGCACTAACTCCAGCAGCTCCTCCAGCACTAATTCCAGCAGCACCTCAAGCAGCTCCTCCAGCACTAACTCCAGCAACTCCTCCAGCACTAACTCCAGCAGCTCCTCCAGCACTAACTCCAGGACTAACTCCAGCAGCTCCTCCAGCAGCTCCTGCAGCACTAACTCCAGCAGCTCCTCCAGCAGCTCCTCCAGCACTAACTCAAGCAGCTCCTCCAGCAGCTCCTCCAGCACTAACTCCAGAAGCACCTCCAGCAGCTCCTACAGCACTAACTCCAGCAGCTCCTCCAGCACTAACTCCAGCAGTTCCTCCAGCAGTTCCTCCAGCAGCTACTCCAGCACTAATTCCAGCAGCTCCTCCAGCAGCTCCTCCAGCAGCTCCTTCAGCACTAACTCCAGCAGCTCCTCCAGCAACTCCTCCACCACTAACTCCAGCAGTTCCTCCAGCACTAATTCCAGCAGCACCTCAAGCAGCTCCTCCAGCACTAACTCCAGCAGCTCCTCCAGCACTAACTCCAGCAGTTAATCCAGCACTAACTCCAGCAGCTACTCCAGCACTAATTCCAGCAGCACCTCAAGCAGCTCCTCCAGCACTAACTCCAGCAGCTCCTCCAGCAGCTCCTCCAGCAGCTCCTCCAGCACTAACTCCAGCAGCTCCTCCAGCAGCACCTCCAGCAGCTCCTCCAGCACTAACTCCAGCAGCTCCTCCAGCACTAGCTCCAGCAGCTCCTCCAGCCCTAACTCCAGTAGCTCCTCCAGCAGCTCCTACAGCACTAACTCCAGCAGCTCCTGCAGCAGCTCCTCCAGCACTAACTCCAGCAGCTCCTCCAGCAACTCCTCCAGCACTAACTCCAGCAGCTCCTCAAGCACTAACTCTAGCAGCTCCTTCAGCAGCTCCTCCAGCACTATTTCCTGCAGCTCCTCAAGCAGCTCCTCCAGCACTAACTCCAGCAGCTCCTCCAGCAGCTCCTCCAGCACTTACTCCAGCAGCTCCTCCAGCAGCTCCTCCAGCACTAACTCGAGCAGCTCCTCCAGCAGCTCCTCCAGCACTAACTCCAGCACTAACTCCAGCAGCTCCTCCAGCACTAACTCCAGCACTAACTCCAGCAACTCCTCCAGCACTAACTCCAGCAGCTCCTCCAGCACTAACTCCAGCACTAACTCCAGCAGCTCCTCCAGCAGCTCCTCCAGCACTAACTCCAGCAGCTCCTCCAGCAGCTCCTCCAGCACTAACTCCAGCAGCTCCTCCAGCACTAATTCCAGCAGCACCTCCAGCAGCTCCTCCAGCACTAACTCAAGCACTAACTCCAGCACTAACTCCAGCAGCTCCTCCAGCACTAACTCCAGCAGCTCCTCCAGCACTAACTCCAGCACTAACTCCAGAAGCTCATCCTGCACTAACTCCAGCAGCTCCTCCAGCAACTCTTCCAGCACTAACTCCAGCAGCTCCTCCAGCACTAACTCCAGCAGTTCCTCCAGCAGCTCCTCCAGAAGCTCCTCCAGCAGCTCCGCCAGCAACTCCTCCAGCACTAACTCCAGCAGCTCCTCCCGCAGCTCCTCCAGCACTAACTCCAGCAGCTCCTCCAGCACTAACTCCAGCACTAACTCCAGCAGCTCCTCCAGCAGCTCCTCCAGCACTAACTCCAGCAGCTCCTCCAGCACTAACTCTAGCAGCTCCTTCAGCAGCTCCTCCAGCACTATTTCCTGCAGCTCCTCAAGCAGCTCCTCCAGCACTAACTCCAGCAGCTCCTCCAGCAGCTCCTTCAGCACTTACTCCAGCAGCTCCTCCAGCAGCTCCTCCAGCACTAACTCCAGCACTAACTCCAGCAGCTCCTCCAGCACTAACTCCAGCACTAACTCCAGCAACTCCTCCAGCACTAACTCCAGCAGCTCCTCCAGCACTAACTACAGCACTAACTCCAGCAGCTCCTCCAGCAGCTCCTCCAGCACTAACTCCAGCAGCTCCTCCAGCAGCTCCTCCAGCACTAACTCCAGAAGCACCTCCAGCAGCTCCTCCAGCACTAACTCCAGCAGCTCCTCCAGCACTAACTCCAGCAGTTCCTCCAGCACTAACTCCAGCAGCTACTCCAGCAGCTCCTCCAGCAGCTCCTCCAGCACTAACTCCAGCAGCTCCTCCAGCAGCTCCTCCACCACTAACTCCAGCAACTCCTCCAGCACTAACTCCAGCAGCTCCTCCAGCACTAACTACAGCACTAACTCCAGCAGCTCCTCCAGCAGCTCCCCCAGCACTAACTCCAGCAGCTCCTCCAGCAGCTCCTCCAGCACTAACTCCAGCAGCTCCTCCAGCAGCTCCTCCAGCACTAACTCCAGAAGCACCTCCAGCAGCTCCTCCAGCACTAACTGCAGCAGCTCCTCCAGCACTAACTCCAGCAGTTCCTCCAGCACTAACTCCAGCAGCTACTCCAGAACTAATTCCAGCAGCTCCTCCAGCAGCTCCTCCAGCAGCTCCCTCAGCACTAACTCCAGCAGCTCCTCCAGCAACTCCTCCACCACTAACTCCAGCAGCTCCTCCAGCACTAATTCCAGCAGCACCTCAAGCAGCTCCTCCAGCACTAACTCCAGCACTAACTCCAGCACTAACTCCAGCACTAACTCCAGCAGCTCCTCCAGCACTAACTACAGCACTAACTCCAGCAGCTCCTCCAGCAGCTCCCCCAGCACTAACTCCAGCAGCTCCTCCAGCAGCTCCTCCAGCACTAACTCCAGCAGCTCCTCCAGCAGCTCCTCCAGCACTAACTCCAGAAGCACCTCCAGCAGCTCCTCCAGCACTAACTGCAGCAGCTCCTCCAGCACTAACTCCAGCAGTTCCTCCAGCACTAACTCCAGCAGCTACTCCAGAACTAATTCCAGCAGCTCCTCCAGCAGCTCCTCCAGCAGCTCCCTCAGCACTAACTCCAGCAGCTCCTCCAGCAACTCCTCCACCACTAACTCCAGCAGCTCCTCCAGCACTAATTCCAGCAGCACCTCAAGCAGCTCCTCCAGCACTAACTCCAGCACTAACTCCAGCACTAACTCCAGCAGCTCCTCCAGCACTAACTCCAGCAGCTCCTCCAGCACTAACTCCAGCACTAACTCCAGAAGCTCATCCTGCACTAACTCCAGCAGCTCCTCCAGCAACTCTTCCAGCACTAACTCCAGCAGCTCCTCCAGCACTAACTCCAGCAGTTCCTCCAGCAGCTCCTCCAGAAGCTCCTCCAGCAGCTCCGCCAGCAACTCCTCCAGCACTAACTCCAGCAGCTCCTCCCGCAGCTCCTCCAGCACTAACTCCAGCAGCTCCTCCAGCACTAACTCCAGCACTAACTCCAGCAGCTCCTCCAGCAGCTCCTCCAGCACTAACTCCAGCAGCTCCTCCAGCACTAACTCTAGCAGCTCCTTCAGCAGCTCCTCCAGCACTATTTCCTGCAGCTCCTCAAGCAGCTCCTCCAGCACTAACTCCAGCAGCTCCTCCAGCAGCTCCTTCAGCACTTACTCCAGCAGCTCCTCCAGCAGCTCCTCCAGCACTAACTCCAGCACTAACTCCAGCAGCTCCTCCAGCACTAACTCCAGCACTAACTCCAGCAACTCCTCCAGCACTAACTCCAGCAGCTCCTCCAGCACTAACTACAGCACTAACTCCAGCAGCTCCTCCAGCAGCTCCTCCAGCACTAACTCCAGCAGCTCCTCCAGCAGCTCCTCCAGCACTAACTCCAGAAGCACCTCCAGCAGCTCCTCCAGCACTAACTCCAGCAGCTCCTCCAGCACTAACTCCAGCAGTTCCTCCAGCACTAACTCCAGCAGCTACTCCAGCAGCTCCTCCAGCAGCTCCTCCAGCACTAACTCCAGCAGCTCCTCCAGCAGCTCCTCCACCACTAACTCCAGCAACTCCTCCAGCACTAACTCCAGCAGCTCCTCCAGCACTAACTACAGCACTAACTCCAGCAGCTCCTCCAGCAGCTCCCCCAGCACTAACTCCAGCAGCTCCTCCAGCAGCTCCTCCAGCACTAACTCCAGCAGCTCCTCCAGCAGCTCCTCCAGCACTAACTCCAGAAGCACCTCCAGCAGCTCCTCCAGCACTAACTGCAGCAGCTCCTCCAGCACTAACTCCAGCAGTTCCTCCAGCACTAACTCCAGCAGCTACTCCAGAACTAATTCCAGCAGCTCCTCCAGCAGCTCCTCCAGCAGCTCCCTCAGCACTAACTCCAGCAGCTCCTCCAGCAACTCCTCCACCACTAACTCCAGCAGCTCCTCCAGCACTAATTCCAGCAGCACCTCAAGCAGCTCCTCCAGCACTAACTCCAGCACTAACTCCAGCAGCTCCTCCAGCACTAACTACAGCACTAACTCCAGCAGCTCCTCCAGCAGCTCCCCCAGCACTAACTCCAGCAGCTCCTCCAGCAGCTCCTCCAGCACTAACTCCAGCAGCTCCTCCAGCAGCTCCTCCAGCACTAACTCCAGAAGCACCTCCAGCAGCTCCTCCAGCACTAACTGCAGCAGCTCCTCCAGCACTAACTCCAGCAGTTCCTCCAGCACTAACTCCAGCAGCTACTCCAGAACTAATTCCAGCAGCTCCTCCAGCAGCTCCTCCAGCAGCTCCCTCAGCACTAACTCCAGCAGCTCCTCCAGCAACTCCTCCACCACTAACTCCAGCAGCTCCTCCAGCACTAATTCCAGCAGCACCTCAAGCAGCTCCTCCAGCACTAACTCCAGCACTAACTCCAGCACTAACTCCAGCAGCTCCTCCAGCACTAACTCCAGCAGCTCCTCCAGCACTAACTCAAGCAGCTCCTCCAGCAGCTCCTCCAGCACTAACTCCAGAAGCACCTCCAGCAGCTCCTACAGCACTAACTCCAGCAGCTCCTCCAGCACTAACTCCAGCAGTTCCTCCAGCAGTTCCTCCAGCAGCTACTCCAGCACTAATTCCAGCAGCTCCTCCAGCAGCTCCTCCAGCAGCTCCTTCAGCACTAACTCCAGCAGCTCCTCCAGCAACTCCTCCACCACTAACTCCAGCAGTTCCTCCAGCACTAATTCCAGCAGCACCTCAAGCAGCTCCTCCAGCACTAACTCCAGCACTAACTCCAGCACTAACTCCAGCAGCTCCTCCAGCATTAACTCCAGCAGCTCCTCCAGCACTAACTCCAGCAGCTCCTCCAAGAGCTCCTCCAGCACTAACTCCAGCAGCTCCTCCAGCAGCTCATCCAGCACTAACTCCAGCAGCACCTCCAGCAGCTCCTCCAGCACTAACTCCAGCAGCTCCTCCAGCACTAACTCCAGCAGTTAATCCAGCACTAACTCCAGCAGCTACTCCAGCACTAATTCCAGCAGCACCTCAAGCAGCTCCTCCAGCACTAACTCCAGCAGCTCCTCCAGCAGCTCCTCCAGCACTAACTCCAGCAGCTCCTCCAGCAGCACCTCCAGCAGCTCCTCCAGCACTAACTCCAGCAGCTCCTCCAGCACTAGCTCCAGCAGCTCCTCCAGCCCTAACTCCAGTAGCTCCTCCAGCAGCTCCTACAGCACTAACTCCAGCAGCTCCTGCAGCAGCTCCTCCAGCACTAACTCCAGCAGCTCCTCCAGCAACTCCTCCAGCACTAACTCCAGCAGCTCCTCAAGCACTAACTCTAGCAGCTCCTTCAGCAGCTCCTCCAGCACTATTTCCTGCAGCTCCTCCAGCAGCTCCTCCAGCACTTACTCCAGCAGCTCCTCCAGCACTAACTCCAGCAGCTCCTCCAGCAGCTCCTCCAGCACTAACTCTAGCAGCTCCTTCAGCAGCTCGTCCAGCACTATTTCCTGCAGCTCCTCAAGCAGCTCCTCCAGCAGCTCCTACAGCAGCTTCTCAAGTAGCTCCTCCAGCACTAACTCCAGCAGCACCTCCAGCAGCTCCTCCTGCACTATCTCCAGCAGCTCCTCCAGCAGCTCATACAGCACTAACTCCAGCAGCTCCTCCAGCAGCTCCTACAGCACTAACTCCAGCACTAACTCCAGCAGCTCCCCAAGCAGCTCCTCCAGCACTAACTCCAGCACTAACTCCAGCAGCTCCTCCAGCACTAACTCCAGCACTAACTCCAGCACTAACTCCAGCAACTCCTCCAGCACTAACTCCAGCAGCTCCTCCAGCACTAACTCCAGGACTAACTCCAGCAGCTCCTCCAGCAGCTCCTGCAGCACTAACTCCAGCAGCTCCTCCAGCAGCTCCTCCAGCACTAACTCAAGCAGCTCCTCCAGCAGCTCCTCCAGCACTAACTCCAGAAGCACCTCCAGCAGCTCCTACAGCACTAACTCCAGCAGCTCCTCCAGCACTAACTCCAGCAGTTCCTCCAGCAGTTCCTCCAGCAGCTACTCCAGCACTAATTCCAGCAGCTCCTCCAGCAGCTCCTCCAGCAGCTCCTTCAGCACTAACTCCAGCAGCTCCTCCAGCAACTCCTCCACCACTAACTCCAGCAGTTCCTCCAGCACTAATTCCAGCAGCACCTCAAGCAGCTCCTCCAGCACTAACTCCAGCAATAACTCCAGCAATAACTCCAGCACTAACTCCAGCAGCTCCTCCAGCATTAACTCCAGCAGCTCCTCCAGCACTAACTCCAGCAGCTCCTCCAAGAGCTCCTCCAGCACTAACTCCAGCAGCTCCTCCAGCAGCTCATCCAGCACTAACTCCAGCAGCACCTCCAGCAGCTCCTCCAGCACTAACTCCAGCAGCTCCTCCAGCACTAACTCCAGCAGTTAATCCAGCACTAACTCCAGCAGCTACTCCAGCACTAATTCCAGCAGCACCTCAAGCAGCTCCTCCAGCACTAACTCCAGCAGCTCCTCCAGCAGCTCCTCCAGCAGCTCCTCCAGCACTAACTCCAGCAGCTCCTCCAGCAGCACCTCCAGCAGCTCCTCCAGCACTAACTCCAGCAGCTCCTCCAGCACTAGCTCCAGCAGCTCCTCCAGCCCTAACTCCAGTAGCTCCTCCAGCAGCTCCTACAGCACTAACTCCAGCAGCTCCTGCAGCAGCTCCTCCAGCACTAACTCCAGCAGCTCCTCCAGCAACTCCTCCAGCACTAACTCCAGCAGCTCCTCAAGCACTAACTCTAGCAGCTCCTTCAGCAGCTCCTCCAGCACTATTTCCTGCAGCTCCTCAAGCAGCTCCTCCAGCACTAACTCCAGCAGCTCCTCCAGCAGCTCCTCCAGCACTTACTCCAGCAGCTCCTCCAGCAGCTCCTCCAGCACTAACTCCAGCAGCTCCTCCAGCAGCTCCTCCAGCACTAACTCCAGCACTAACTCCAGCAGCTCCTCCAGCACTAACTCCAGCACTAACTCCAGCAACTCCTCCAGCACTAACTCCAGCAGCTCCTCCAGCACTAACTCCAGCACTAACTCCAGCAGCTCCTCCAGCAGCTCCTCCAGCACTAACTCCAGCAGCTCCTCCAGCAGCTCCTCCAGCACTAACTCCAGCAGCTCCTCCAGCACTAATTCCAGCAGCACCTCAAGCAGCTCCTCCAGCACTAACTCAAGCACTAACTCCAGCACTAACTCCAGCAGCTCCTCCAGCACTAACTCCAGCAGCTCCTCCAGCACTAACTCCAGCACTAACTCCAGAAGCTCATCCTGCACTAACTCCAGCAGCTCCTCCAGCAACTCTTCCAGCACTAACTCCAGCAGCTCCTCCAGCACTAACTCCAGCAGTTCCTCCAGCAGCTCCTCCAGAAGCTCCTCCAGCAGCTCCGCCAGCAGCTCCTCCAGCACTAACTCCAGCAGCTCCTCCCGCAGCTCCTCCAGCACTAACTCCAGCAGCTCCTCCAGCACTAACTCCAGCACTAACTCCAGCAGCTCCTCCAGCAGCTCCTCCAGCACTAACTCCAGCAGCTCCTCCAGCACTAACTCTAGCAGCTCCTTCAGCAGCTCCTCCAGCACTATTTCCTGCAGCTCCTCAAGCAGCTCCTCCAGCACTAACTCCAGCAGCTCCTCCAGCAGCTCCTTCAGCACTTACTCCAGCAGCTCCTCCAGCAGCTCCTCCAGCACTAACTCCAGCAGCTCCTCCAGCACTAACTCCAGCACTAACTCCAGCAACTCCTCCAGCACTAACTCCAGCAGCTCCTCCAGCACTAACTACAGCACTAACTCCAGCAGCTCCTCCAGCAGCTCCCCCAGCACTAACTCCAGCAGCTCCTCCAGCAGCTCCTCCAGCACTAACTCCAGCAGCTCCTCCAGCAGCTCCTCCAGCACTAACTCCAGAAGCACCTCCAGCAGCTCCTCCAGCACTAACTCCAGCAGCTCCTCCAGCACTAACTCCAGCAGTTCCTCCAGCACTAACTCCAGCAGCTACTCCAGCAGCTCCTCCAGCAGCTCCTCCAGCACTAACTCCAGCAGCTCCTCCAGCAGCTCCTCCACCACTAACTCCAGCAACTCCTCCAGCACTAACTCCAGCAGCTCCTCCAGCACTAACTACAGCACTAACTCCAGCAGCTCCTCCAGCAGCTCCCCCAGCACTAACTCCAGCAGCTCCTCCAGCAGCTCCTCCAGCACTAACTCCAGCAGCTCCTCCAGCAGCTCCTCCAGCACTAACTCCAGAAGCACCTCCAGCAGCTCCTCCAGCACTAACTGCAGCAGCTCCTCCAGCACTAACTCCAGCAGTTCCTCCAGCACTAACTCCAGCAGCTACTCCAGAACTAATTCCAGCAGCTCCTCCAGCAGCTCCTCCAGCAGCTCCCTCAGCACTAACTCCAGCAGCTCCTCCAGCAACTCCTCCACCACTAACTCCAGCAGCTCCTCCAGCACTAATTCCAGCAGCACCTCAAGCAGCTCCTCCAGCACTAACTCCAGCACTAACTCCAGCACTAACTCCAGCAGCTCCTCCAGCACTAACTACAGCACTAACTCCAGCAGCTCCTCCAGCAGCTCCCCCAGCACTAACTCCAGCAGCTCCTCCAGCAGCTCCTCCAGCACTAACTCCAGCAGCTCCTCCAGCAGCTCCTCCAGCACTAACTCCAGAAGCACCTCCAGCAGCTCCTCCAGCACTAACTGCAGCAGCTCCTCCAGCACTAACTCCAGCAGTTCCTCCAGCACTAACTCCAGCAGCTACTCCAGAACTAATTCCAGCAGCTCCTCCAGCAGCTCCTCCAGCAGCTCCCTCAGCACTAACTCCAGCAGCTCCTCCAGCAACTCCTCCACCACTAACTCCAGCAGCTCCTCCAGCACTAATTCCAGCAGCACCTCAAGCAGCTCCTCCAGCACTAACTCCAGCACTAACTCCAGCACTAACTCCAGCACTAACTCCAGCACTAACTCCAGCAGCTCCTCCAGCACTAACTCCAGCAGCTCCTCCAGCACTAACTCCAGCACTAACTCCAGCAGCTCATCCTGCACTAACTCCAGCAGCTCCTCCAGCAACTCTTCCAGCACTAACTCCAGCAGCTCCTCCAGCAGTTCCTCCAGCAGTTCCTCCAGCAGCTCCTCCAGAAGCTCCTCCAGCAGCTCCGCCAGCAGCTCCTCCAGCACTAACTCCAGCAGCTCCTCCCGCAGCTCCTCCAGCACTAATTCCAGCAGCTCCTCCAGCACTAACTCCAGCACCACCTCGAGCAGCTCCTCCAGCACTAACTCCAGCAGCTCCTCCAGCACTAACTCCAGCAGCTGCTCCAGCAGCTCCTCCAGCACTAACTCCAGCACTAACTCCAGCAGCTCCTCCAGCAGCTCCTCCAGCACTAACTCCAGCACTAACTCCAGGAGCTCCTCGAGCAGCTCCTCCAGCACTAACTCCAGCAGCTCCTCCAGCAGCTCCTCCAGCAGCTCCTCCAGCACTAACTCCAGCAGCTCCTCCAGCAGCTCCTCCAGTAGCTCCTCCAGCACTAACTCCAGCAGCTCCTCCAGCACTAACTCCAGCAGCTCCTCCAGCACTAACTCCAGCAGCTCCTCCAGCAGCTCCTCCAGCAGTTCCTCCAGCACTAACTCCAGCAGCTCCTCCAGCACTAACTCCAGCACTAACTCCAGCAGCTCCTCCAGCACTAACTCTAGCAGCTCCTTCAGCAGCTCCTCCAGCACTATTTCCTGCAGGTCCTCAAGCAGCTCCTCCAGCAGCTCCTACAGCAGCTTCTCAAGTAGCTCCTCCAGCACTAACTCCAGCAGCACCTCCAGCAGCTCCTCCTGCACTATCTCCAGCAGCTCCTCCAGCAGCTCATACAGCACTAACTCCAGCAGCTCCTCCAGCAGCTCCTCCAGCACTAACTCCAGCACTAACTCCAGCAGCTCCCCAAGCAGCTCCTCCAGCACTAACTCCAGCACTAACTCCAGCAGCTCCTCCAGCACTAACTCCAGCACTAACTCCAGCACTAACTCCAGCAACTCCTCCAGCACTAACTCCAGCAGCTCCTCCAGCACTAACTCCAGGACTAACTCCAGCAGCTCCTCCAGCAGCTCCTGCAGCACTAACTCCAGCAGCTCCTCCAGCAGCTCCTCCAGCACTAACTCAAGCAGCTCCTCCAGCAGCTCCTCCAGCACTAACTCCAGAAGCACCTCCAGCAGCTCCTACAGCACTAACTCCAGCAGCTCCTCCAGCACTAACTCCAGCAGTTCCTCCAGCAGTTCCTCCAGCAGCTACTCCAGCACTAATTCCAGCAGCTCCTCCAGCAGCTCCTCCAGCAGCTCCTTCAGCACTAACTCCAGCAGCTCCTCCAGCAACTCCTCCACCACTAACTCCAGCAGTTCCTCCAGCACTAATTCCAGCAGCACCTCAAGCAGCTCCTCCAGCACTAACTCCAGCACTAACTCCAGCACTAACTCCAGCAGCTCCTCCAGCATTAACTCCAGCAGCTCCTCCAGCACTAACTCCAGCAGCTCCTCCAAGAGCTCCTCCAGCACAAACTCCAGCAGCTCCTCCAGCAGCTCATCCAGCACTAACTCCAGCAGCACCTCCAGCAGCTCCTCCAGCACTAACTCCAGCAGCTCCTCCAGCACTAACTCCAGCAGTTAATCCAGCACTAACTCCAGCAGCTACTCCAGCACTAATTCCAGCAGCACCTCAAGCAGCTCCTCCAGCACTAACTCCAGCAGCTCCTCCAGCAGCTCCTCCAGCAGCTCCTCCAGCACTAACTCCAGCAGCTCCTCCAGCAGCACCTCCAGCAGCTCCTCCAGCACTAACTCCAGCAGCTCCTCCAGCACTAGCTCCAGCAGCTCCTCCAGCCCTAACTCCAGTAGCTCCTCCAGCAGCTCCTACAGCACTAACTCCAGCAGCTCCTGCAGCAGCTCCTCCAGCACTAACTCCAGCAGCTCCTCCAGCAACTCCTCCAGCACTAACTCCAGCAGCTCCTCAAGCACTAACTCTAGCAGCTCCTTCAGCAGCTCCTCCAGCACTTTTTCCTGCAGCTCCTCAAGCAGCTCCTCCAGCACTAACTCCAGCAGCTCCTCCAGCAGCTCCTCCAGCACTTACTCCAGCAGCTCCTCCAGCACTAACTCCAGCAGCTCCTCCAGCAGCTCCTCCAGCACTAACTCCAGCACTAACTCCAGCACTAACTCCAGCAGCTCCTCCAGCACTAACTCCAGCACTAACTCCAGCAACTCCTCCAGCACTAACTCCAGCAGCTCCTCCAGCACTAACTCCAGCACTAACTCCAGCAGCTCCTCCAGCAGCTCCTCCAGCACTAACTCCAGCAGCTCCTCCAGCAGCTCCTCCAGCACTAACTCCAGCAGCTCCTCCAGCACTAATTCCAGCAGCACCTCAAGCAGCTCCTCCAGCACTAACTCAAGCACTAACTCCAGCACTAACTCCAGCAGCTCCTCCAGCACTAACTCCAGCAGCTCCTCCAGCACTAACTCCAGCACTAACTACAGAAGCTCATCCTGCACTAACTCCAGCAGCTCCTCCAGCAACTCTTCCAGCACTAACTCCAGCAGCTCCTCCAGCACTAACTCCAGCAGTTCCTCCAGCAGCTCCTCCAGAAGCTCCTCCAGCAGCTCCGCCAGCAGCTCCTCCAGCACTAACTCCAGCAGCTCCTCCCGCAGCTCCTCCAGCACTAACTCCAGCAGCTCCTCCAGCACTAACTCCAGCACTAACTCCAGCAGCTCCTCCAGCAGCTCCTCCAGCACTAACTCCAGCAGCTCCTCCAGCACTAACTCTAGCAGCTCCTTCAGCAGCTCCTCCAGCACTATTTCCTGCAGCTCCTCAAGCAGCTCCTCCAGCACTAACTCCAGCAGCTCCTCCAGCAGCTCATCCAGCACTAACTCCAGCAGCACCTCCAGCAGCTCCTCCAGCACTAACTCCAGCAGCTCCTCCAGCAGCTCCTCCAGCACTAACTCCAGCAGCTCCTCCAGCACTAACTCTAGCAGCTCCTTCAGCAGCTCCTCCAGCACTATTTCCTGCAGCTCCTCAAGCAGCTCCTCCAGCACTAACTCCAGCAGCTCCTCCAGCAGCTCCTTCAGCACTTACTCCAGCAGCTCCTCCAGCAGCTCCTCCAGCACTAACTCCAGCACTAACTCCAGCAGCTCCTCCAGCACTAACTCCAGCACTAACTCCAGCAACTCCTCCAGCACTAACTCCAGCAGCTCCTCAAGCACTAACTCTAGCAGCTCCTTCAGCAGCTCCTCCAGCACTATTTCCTGCAGCTCCTCAAGCAGCTCCTCCAGCACTAACTCCAGCAGCTCCTCCAGCAGCTCCTCCAGCACTTACTCCAGCAGCTCCTCCAGCAGCTCCTCCAGCACTAACTCCAGCAGCTCCTCCAGCAGCTCCTCCAGCACTAACTCCAGCACTAACTCCAGCAGCTCCTCCAGCACTAACTCCAGCACTAACTCCAGCAACTCCTCCAGCACTAACTCCAGCAGCTCCTCCAGCACTAACTCCAGCACTAACTCCAGCAGCTCCTCCAGCAGCTCCTCCAGCACTAACTCCAGCAGCTCCTCCAGCAGCTCCTCCAGCACTAACTCCAGCAGCTCCTCCAGCACTAATTCCAGCAGCACCTCAAGCAGCTCCTCCAGCACTAACTCAAGCACTAACTCCAGCACTAACTCCAGCAGCTCCTCCAGCACTAACTCCAGCAGCTCCTCCAGCACTAACTCCAGCACTAACTCCAGAAGCTCATCCTGCACTAACTCCAGCAGCTCCTCCAGCAACTCTTCCAGCACTAACTCCAGCAGCTCCTCCAGCACTAACTCCAGCAGTTCCTCCAGCAGCTCCTCCAGAAGCTCCTCCAGCAGCTCCGCCAGCAGCTCCTCCAGCACTAACTCCAGCAGCTCCTCCCGCAGCTCCTCCAGCACTAACTCCAGCAGCTCCTCCAGCACTAACTCCAGCACTAACTCCAGCAGCTCCTCCAGCAGCTCCTCCAGCACTAACTCCAGCAGCTCCTCCAGCACTAACTCTAGCAGCTCCTTCAGCAGCTCCTCCAGCACTATTTCCTGCAGCTCCTCAAGCAGCTCCTCCAGCACTAACTCCAGCAGCTCCTCCAGCAGCTCCTTCAGCACTTACTCCAGCAGCTCCTCCAGCAGCTCCTCCAGCACTAACTCCAGCAGCTCCTCCAGCACTAACTCCAGCACTAACTCCAGCAACTCCTCCAGCACTAACTCCAGCAGCTCCTCCAGCACTAACTACAGCACTAACTCCAGCAGCTCCTCCAGCAGCTCCCCCAGCACTAACTCCAGCAGCTCCTCCAGCAGCTCCTCCAGCACTAACTCCAGCAGCTCCTCCAGCAGCTCCTCCAGCACTAACTCCAGAAGCACCTCCAGCAGCTCCTCCAGCACTAACTCCAGCAGCTCCTCCAGCACTAACTCCAGCAGTTCCTCCAGCACTAACTCCAGCAGCTACTCCAGCAGCTCCTCCAGCAGCTCCTCCAGCACTAACTCCAGCAGCTCCTCCAGCAGCTCCTCCACCACTAACTCCAGCAACTCCTCCAGCACTAACTCCAGCAGCTCCTCCAGCACTAACTACAGCACTAACTCCAGCAGCTCCTCCAGCAGCTCCCCCAGCACTAACTCCAGCAGCTCCTCCAGCAGCTCCTCCAGCACTAACTCCAGCAGCTCCTCCAGCAGCTCCTCCAGCACTAACTCCAGAAGCACCTCCAGCAGCTCCTCCAGCACTAACTGCAGCAGCTCCTCCAGCACTAACTCCAGCAGTTCCTCCAGCACTAACTCCAGCAGCTACTCCAGAACTAATTCCAGCAGCTCCTCCAGCAGCTCCTCCAGCAGCTCCCTCAGCACTAACTCCAGCAGCTCCTCCAGCAACTCCTCCACCACTAACTCCAGCAGCTCCTCCAGCACTAATTCCAGCAGCACCTCAAGCAGCTCCTCCAGCACTAACTCCAGCACTAACTCCAGCACTAACTCCAGCAGCTCCTCCAGCACTAACTACAGCACTAACTCCAGCAGCTCCTCCAGCAGCTCCCCCAGCACTAACTCCAGCAGCTCCTCCAGCAGCTCCTCCAGCACTAACTCCAGCAGCTCCTCCAGCAGCTCCTCCAGCACTAACTCCAGAAGCACCTCCAGCAGCTCCTCCAGCACTAACTGCAGCAGCTCCTCCAGCACTAACTCCAGCAGTTCCTCCAGCACTAACTCCAGCAGCTACTCCAGAACTAATTCCAGCAGCTCCTCCAGCAGCTCCTCCAGCAGCTCCCTCAGCACTAACTCCAGCAGCTCCTCCAGCAACTCCTCCACCACTAACTCCAGCAGCTCCTCCAGCACTAATTCCAGCAGCACCTCAAGCAGCTCCTCCAGCACTAACTCCAGCACTAACTCCAGCACTAACTCCAGCACTAACTCCAGCACTAACTCCAGCAGCTCCTCCAGCACTAACTCCAGCAGCTCCTCCAGCACTAACTCCAGCACTAACTCCAGCAGCTCATCCTGCACTAACTCCAGCAGCTCCTCCAGCAACTCTTCCAGCACTAACTCCAGCAGCTCCTCCAGCAGTTCCTCCAGCAGTTCCTCCAGCAGCTCCTCCAGAAGCTCCTCCAGCAGCTCCGCCAGCAGCTCCTCCAGCACTAACTCCAGCAGCTCCTCCCGCAGCTCCTCCAGCACTAATTCCAGCAGCTCCTCCAGCACTAACTCCAGCACCACCTCGAGCAGCTCCTCCAGCACTAACTCCAGCAGCTCCTCCAGCACTAACTCCAGCAGCTGCTCCAGCAGCTCCTCCAGCACTAACTCCAGCACTAACTCCAGCAGCTCCTCCAGCAGCTCCTCCAGCACTAACTCCAGCACTAACTCCAGGAGCTCCTCGAGCAGCTCCTCCAGCACTAACTCCAGCAGCTCCTCCAGCAGCTCCTCCAGCAGCTCCTCCAGCACTAACTCCAGCAGCTCCTCCAGCAGCTCCTCCAGTAGCTCCTCCAGCACTAACTCCAGCAGCTCCTCCAGCACTAACTCCAGCAGCTCCTCCAGCACTAACTCCAGCAGCTCCTCCAGCAGCTCCTCCAGCAGTTCCTCCAGCACTAACTCCAGCAGCTCCTCCAGCACTAACTCCAGCACTAACTCCAGCAGCTCCTCCAGCACTAACTCTAGCAGCTCCTTCAGCAGCTCCTCCAGCACTATTTCCTGCAGGTCCTCAAGCAGCTCCTCCAGCAGCTCCTACAGCAGCTTCTCAAGTAGCTCCTCCAGCACTAACTCCAGCAGCACCTCCAGCAGCTCCTCCTGCACTATCTCCAGCAGCTCCTCCAGCAGCTCATACAGCACTAACTCCAGCAGCTCCTCCAGCAGCTCCTCCAGCACTAACTCCAGCACTAACTCCAGCAGCTCCCCAAGCAGCTCCTCCAGCACTAACTCCAGCACTAACTCCAGCAGCTCCTCCAGCACTAACTCCAGCACTAACTCCAGCACTAACTCCAGCAACTCCTCCAGCACTAACTCCAGCAGCTCCTCCAGCACTAACTCCAGGACTAACTCCAGCAGCTCCTCCAGCAGCTCCTGCAGCACTAACTCCAGCAGCTCCTCCAGCAGCTCCTCCAGCACTAACTCAAGCAGCTCCTCCAGCAGCTCCTCCAGCACTAACTCCAGAAGCACCTCCAGCAGCTCCTACAGCACTAACTCCAGCAGCTCCTCCAGCACTAACTCCAGCAGTTCCTCCAGCAGTTCCTCCAGCAGCTACTCCAGCACTAATTCCAGCAGCTCCTCCAGCAGCTCCTCCAGCAGCTCCTTCAGCACTAACTCCAGCAGCTCCTCCAGCAACTCCTCCACCACTAACTCCAGCAGTTCCTCCAGCACTAATTCCAGCAGCACCTCAAGCAGCTCCTCCAGCACTAACTCCAGCACTAACTCCAGCACTAACTCCAGCAGCTCCTCCAGCATTAACTCCAGCAGCTCCTCCAGCACTAACTCCAGCAGCTCCTCCAAGAGCTCCTCCAGCACAAACTCCAGCAGCTCCTCCAGCAGCTCATCCAGCACTAACTCCAGCAGCACCTCCAGCAGCTCCTCCAGCACTAACTCCAGCAGCTCCTCCAGCACTAACTCCAGCAGTTAATCCAGCACTAACTCCAGCAGCTACTCCAGCACTAATTCCAGCAGCACCTCAAGCAGCTCCTCCAGCACTAACTCCAGCAGCTCCTCCAGCAGCTCCTCCAGCAGCTCCTCCAGCACTAACTCCAGCAGCTCCTCCAGCAGCACCTCCAGCAGCTCCTCCAGCACTAACTCCAGCAGCTCCTCCAGCACTAGCTCCAGCAGCTCCTCCAGCCCTAACTCCAGTAGCTCCTCCAGCAGCTCCTACAGCACTAACTCCAGCAGCTCCTGCAGCAGCTCCTCCAGCACTAACTCCAGCAGCTCCTCCAGCAACTCCTCCAGCACTAACTCCAGCAGCTCCTCAAGCACTAACTCTAGCAGCTCCTTCAGCAGCTCCTCCAGCACTTTTTCCTGCAGCTCCTCAAGCAGCTCCTCCAGCACTAACTCCAGCAGCTCCTCCAGCAGCTCCTCCAGCACTTACTCCAGCAGCTCCTCCAGCACTAACTCCAGCAGCTCCTCCAGCAGCTCCTCCAGCACTAACTCCAGCACTAACTCCAGCACTAACTCCAGCAGCTCCTCCAGCACTAACTCCAGCACTAACTCCAGCAACTCCTCCAGCACTAACTCCAGCAGCTCCTCCAGCACTAACTCCAGCACTAACTCCAGCAGCTCCTCCAGCAGCTCCTCCAGCACTAACTCCAGCAGCTCCTCCAGCAGCTCCTCCAGCACTAACTCCAGCAGCTCCTCCAGCACTAATTCCAGCAGCACCTCAAGCAGCTCCTCCAGCACTAACTCAAGCACTAACTCCAGCACTAACTCCAGCAGCTCCTCCAGCACTAACTCCAGCAGCTCCTCCAGCACTAACTCCAGCACTAACTACAGAAGCTCATCCTGCACTAACTCCAGCAGCTCCTCCAGCAACTCTTCCAGCACTAACTCCAGCAGCTCCTCCAGCACTAACTCCAGCAGTTCCTCCAGCAGCTCCTCCAGAAGCTCCTCCAGCAGCTCCGCCAGCAGCTCCTCCAGCACTAACTCCAGCAGCTCCTCCCGCAGCTCCTCCAGCACTAACTCCAGCAGCTCCTCCAGCACTAACTCCAGCACTAACTCCAGCAGCTCCTCCAGCAGCTCCTCCAGCACTAACTCCAGCAGCTCCTCCAGCACTAACTCTAGCAGCTCCTTCAGCAGCTCCTCCAGCACTATTTCCTGCAGCTCCTCAAGCAGCTCCTCCAGCACTAACTCCAGCAGCTCCTCCAGCAGCTCATCCAGCACTAACTCCAGCAGCACCTCCAGCAGCTCCTCCAGCACTAACTCCAGCAGCTCCTCCAGCAGCTCCTCCAGCACTAACTCCAGCAGCTCCTCCAGCACTAACTCTAGCAGCTCCTTCAGCAGCTCCTCCAGCACTATTTCCTGCAGCTCCTCAAGCAGCTCCTCCAGCACTAACTCCAGCAGCTCCTCCAGCAGCTCCTTCAGCACTTACTCCAGCAGCTCCTCCAGCAGCTCCTCCAGCACTAACTCCAGCACTAACTCCAGCAGCTCCTCCAGCACTAACTCCAGCACTAACTCCAGCAACTCCTCCAGCACTAACTCCAGCAGCTCCTCCAGCACTAACTACAGCACTAACTCCAGCAGCTCCTCCAGCAGCTCCCCCAGCACTAACTCCAGCAGCTCCTCCAGCAGCTCCTCCAGCACTTACTCCAGCAGCTCCTCCAGCAGCTCCTCCAGCACTAACTCCAGCAGCTCCTCCAGCAGCTCCTCCAGCACTAACTCCAGCACTAACTCCAGCAGCTCCTCCAGCACTAACTCCAGCACTAACTCCAGCAACTCCTCCAGCACTAACTCCAGCAGCTCCTCCAGCACTAACTCCAGCACTAACTCCAGCAGCTCCTCCAGCAGCTCCTCCAGCACTAACTCCAGCAGCTCCTCCAGCAGCTCCTCCAGCACTAACTCCAGCAGCTCCCCCAGCACTAATTCCAGCAGCACCTCAAGCAGCTCCTCCAGCACTAACTCAAGCACTAACTCCAGCACTAACTCCAGCAGCTCCTCCAGCACTAACTCCAGCAGCTCCTCCAGCACTAACTCCAGCACTAACTCCAGAAGCTCATCCTGCACTAACTCCAGCAGCTCCTCCAGCAACTCTTCCAGCACTAACTCCAGCAGCTCCTCCAGCACTAACTCCAGCAGTTCCTCCAGCAGCTCCTCCAGAAGCTCCTCCAGCAGCTCCGCCAGCAGCTCCTCCAGCACTAACTCCAGCAGCTCCTCCCGCAGCTCCTCCAGCACTAACTCCAGCAGCTCCTCCAGCACTAACTCCAGCACTAACTCCAGCAGCTCCTCCAGCAGCTCCTCCAGCACTAACTCCAGCAGCTCCTCCAGCACTAACTCTAGCAGCTCCTTCAGCAGCTCCTCCAGCACTATTTCCTGCAGCTCCTCAAGCAGCTCCTCCAGCACTAACTCCAGCAGCTCCTCCAGCAGCTCCTTCAGCACTTACTCCAGCAGCTCCTCCAGCAGCTCCTCCAGCACTAACTCCAGCACTAACTCCAGCAGCTCCTCCAGCACTAACTCCAGCACTAACTCCAGCAACTCCTCCAGCACTAACTCCAGCAGCTCCTCCAGCACTAACTACAGCACTAACTCCAGCAGCTCCTCCAGCAGCTCCCCCAGCACTAACTCCAGCAGCTCCTCCAGCAGCTCCTCCAGCACTAACTCCAGCAGCTCCTCCAGCAGCTCCTCCAGCACTAACTCCAGAAGCACCTCCAGCAGCTCCTCCAGCACTAACTCCAGCAGCTCCTCCAGCACTAACTCCAGCAGCTCCTCCAGCACTAACTACAGCACTAACTCCAGCAGCTCCTCCAGCAGCTCCCCCAGCACTAACTCCAGCAGCTCCTCCAGCAGCTCCTCCAGCACTAACTCCAGCAGCTCCTCCAGCAGCTTCTCCAGCACTAACTCCAGAAGCACCTCCAGCAGCTCCTCCAGCACTAACTGCAGCAGCTCCTCCAGCACTAACTCCAGCAGTTCCTCCAGCACTAACTCCAGCAGCTACTCCAGAACTAATTCCAGCAGCTCCTCCAGCAGCTCCTCCAGCAGCTCCCTCAGCACTAACTCCAGCAGCTCCTCCAGCAACTCCTCCACCACTAACTCCAGCAGCTCCTCCAGCACTAATTCCAGCAGCACCTCAAGCAGCTCCTCCAGCACTAACTCCAGCACTAACTCCAGCACTAACTCCAGCAGCTCCTCCAGCACTAACTACAGCACTAACTCCAGCAGCTCCTCCAGCAGCTCCCCCAGCACTAACTCCAGCAGCTCCTCCAGCAGCTCCTCCAGCACTAACTCCAGCAGCTCCTCCAGCAGCTCCTCCAGCACTAACTCCAGAAGCACCTCCAGCAGCTCCTCCAGCACTAACTGCAGCAGCTCCTCCAGCACTAACTCCAGCAGTTCCTCCAGCACTAACTCCAGCAGCTACTCCAGAACTAATTCCAGCAGCTCCTCCAGCAGCTCCTCCAGCAGCTCCCTCAGCACTAACTCCAGCAGCTCCTCCAGCAACTCCTCCACCACTAACTCCAGCAGCTCCTCCAGCACTAATTCCAGCAGCACCTCAAGCAGCTCCTCCAGCACTAACTCCAGCACTAACTCCAGCACTAACTCCAGCAGCTCCTCCAGCACTAACTCCAGCAGCTCCTCCAGCACTAACTCCAGCACTAACTCCAGCAGCTCATCCTGCACTAACTCCAGCAGCTCCTCCAGCAACTCTTCCAGCACTAACTCCAGCAGCTCCTCCAGCACTAACTCCAGCAGTTCCTCCAGCAGCTCCTCCAGAAGCTCCTCCAGCAGCTCCGCCAGCAGCTCCTCCAGCACTAACTCCAGCAGCTCCTCCCGCAGCTCCTCCAGCACTAATTCCAGCAGCTCCTCCAGCACTAACTCCAGCACCACCTCGAGCAGCTCCTCCAGCACTAACTCCAGCAGCTCCTCCAGCACTAACTCCAGCAGCTGCTCCAGCAGCTCCTCCAGCACTAACTCCAGCACTAACTCCAGCAGCTCCTCCAGCAGCTCCTCCAGCACTAACTCCAGCACTAACTCCAGTAGCTCCTCGAGCAGCTCCTCCAGCACTAACTCCAGCAGCTCCTCCAGCAGCTCCTCCAGCAGCTCCTCCAGCAGCTCCTCCAGCACTAACTCCAGCAGCTCCTCCAGCAGCTCCTCCAGTAGCTCCTCCAGCACTAACTCCAGCAGCTCCTCCAGCACTAACTCCAGCAGCTCCTCCTGCACTATCTCCAGCAGCTCCTCCAGCAGCTCATACAGCACTAACTCCAGCAGCACCTCCAGCAGCTCCTCCAGCACTAACTCCAGCACTATTTCCAGCAGCTCCTCAAGCAGCTCCTCAAGCAGCTCCTCCAGCAGCTACTACAGCAGCTCCTACAGCAGCTCCTCCAGTAGCTCCTCCAGCACTAACTCCAGCAGCTCCTCCAGCAGCTCCTCCAGCTCTAACTCCAGCAGCTCCTCCAGCAGCTCCTCCAGCAGCTCCTCCAGCACTCACTCCAGTACAAACTCCAGCACTAACTCCAGCACTAACTCCAGCACTAACTCCAGCAGCTCCTCCAGCACTAACTCCAGCATTTCCTCCAGCACTAACTCCAGGACTAACTCCAGCAGCTCCTCCAGCACTAACTCCAGCAGCTCCTCCAGCAGCTCCTTCAGCACTAACTCCAGCAGCTCCTCCAGCAACTCCTCCACCACTAACTCCAGCAGCTCCTCCAGCACTAATTCCAGCAGCACCTCAAGCAGCTCCTCCAGCACTAACTCCAGCACTAACTCCAGCACTAACTCCAGCACTAACTCCAGCAGCTCCTCCAGCACTAACTCCAGCACTAACTCCAGCACTAACTCCAGCAGCTCATCCTGCACTAACTCCAGCAGCTCCTCCAGCAACTCTTCCAGCACTAACTCCAGCACTAACTCCAGCAGTTCCTCCAGCAGCTCCTCCAGAAGCTCCTCCAGCAGCTCCGCCAGCAGCTCCTCCAGCACTAACTCCAGCAGCTCCTCCCGCAGCTCCTCCAGCACTAATTCCAGCAGCTCCTCCAGCACTAACTCCAGCACCACCTCGAGCAGCTCCTCCAGCACTAACTCCAGCAGTTCCTCCAGCACTAACTCCAGCAGCTACTCCAGAACTAATTCCAGCAGCTCCTCCAGCAGCTCCTCCAGCAGCTCCCTCAGCACTAACTCCAGCAGCTCCTCCAGCAACTCCTCCACCACTAACTCCAGCAGCTCCTCCAGCACTAATTCCAGCAGCACCTCAAGCAGCTCCTCCAGCACTAACTCCAGCACTAACTCCAGCACTAACTCCAGCAGCTCCTCCAGCACTAACTACAGCACTAACTCCAGCAGCTCCTCCAGCAGCTCCCCCAGCACTAACTCCAGCAGCTCCTCCAGCAGCTCCTCCAGCACTAACTCCAGCAGCTCCTCCAGCAGCTCCTCCAGCACTAACTCCAGAAGCACCTCCAGCAGCTCCTCCAGCACTAACTGCAGCAACTCCTCCAGCACTAACTCCAGCAGTTCCTCCAGCACTAACTCCAGCAGCTACTCCAGAACTAATTCCAGCAGCTCCTCCAGCAGCTCCTCCAGCAGCTCCCTCAGCACTAACTCCAGCAGCTCCTCCAGCAACTCCTCCACCACTAACTCCAGCAGCTCCTCCAGCACTAATTCCAGCAGCACCTCAAGCAGCTCCTCCAGCACTAACTCCAGCACTAACTCCAGCACTAACTCCAGCAGCTCCTCCAGCACTAACTCCAGCACTAACTCCAGCAGCTCATCCTGCACTAACTCCAGCAGCTCCTCCAGCAACTCTTCCAGCACTAACTCCAGCAGCTCCTCCAGCACTAACTCCAGCAGTTCCTCCAGCAGCTCCTCCAGAAGCTCCTCCAGCAGCTCCGCCAGCAGCTCCTCCAGCACTAACTCCAGCAGCTCCTCCCGCAGCTCCTCCAGCACTAATTCCAGCAGCTCCTCCAGCACTAACTCCAGCACCACCTCGAGCAGCTCCTCCAGCACTAACTCCAGCAGCTCCTCCAGCACTAACTCCAGCAGCTGCTCCAGCAGCTCCTCCAGCACTAACTCCAGCACTAACTCCAGCAGCTCCTCCAGCAGCTCCTCCAGCACTAACTCCAGCACTAACTCCAGTAGCTCCTCGAGCAGCTCCTCCAGCACTAACTCCAGCAGCTCCTCCAGCAGCTCCTCCAGCAGCTCCTCCAGCAGCTCCTCCAGCACTAACTCCAGCAGCTCCTCCAGTAGCTCCTCCAGCACTAACTCCAGCAGCTCCTCCAGCACTAACTCCAGCAGCTCCTCCTGCACTATCTCCAGCAGCTCCTCCAGCAGCTCATACAGCACTAACTCCAGCAGCACCTCCAGCAGCTCCTCCAGCACTAACTCCAGCACTATTTCCAGCAGCTCCTCAAGCAGCTCCTCAAGCAGCTCCTCCAGCAGCTACTACAGCAGCTCCTACAGCAGCTCCTACAGTAGCTCCTCCAGCACTAACTCCAGCAGCTCCTCCAGCAGCTCCTCCAGCTCTAACTCCAGCAGCTCCTCCAGCAGCTCCTCCAGCAGCTCCTCCAGCACTCACTCCAGTACAAACTCCAGCACTAACTCCAGCACTAACTCCAGCACTAACTCCAGCACTAACTCCAGCAGCTCCTCCAGCACTAACTCCAGCATTTCCTCCAGCACTAACTCCAGCACTAACTCCAGCAGCTCCTCCAGCACTAACTCCAGCAGCTCCTCCAGCAGCTCCCTCAGCACTAACTCCAGCAGCTCCTCCAGCAACTCCTCCACCACTAACTCCAGCAGCTCCTCCAGCACTAATTCCAGCAGCACCTCAAGCAGCTCCTCCAGCACTAACTCCAGCACTAACTCCAGCACTAACTCCAGCAGCTCCTCCAGCACTAACTCCAGCAGCTCCTCCAGCACTAACTCCAGCACTAACTCCAGCAGCTCATCCTGCACTAACTCCAGCAGCTCCTCCAGCAACTCTTCCAGCACTAACTCCAGCAGCTCCTCCAGCACTAACTCCAGCAGTTCCTCCAGCAGCTCCTCCAGAAGCTCCTCCAGCAGCTCCGCCAGCAGCTCCTCCAGCACTAACTCCAGCAGCTGCTCCAGCAGCTCCTCCAGCACTAACTCCAGCACTAACTCCAGCAGCTCCTCCAGCAGCTCCTCCAGCACTAACTCCAGCACTAACTCCAGTAGCTCCTCGAGCAGCTCCTCCAGCACTAACTCCAGCAGCTCCTCCAGCAGCTCCTCCAGCAGCTCCTCCAGCAGCTCCTCCAGCACTAACTCCAGCAGCTCCTCCAGCAGCTCCTCCAGTAGCTCCTCCAGCACTAACTCCAGCAGCTCCTCCAGCACTAACTCCAGCAGCTCCTCCAGCACTAACTCCAGCAGCTCCTCCAGCAGTTCCTCCAGCACTAACTCCAGCAGCTCCTCCAGCACTAACTCCAGCACTAACTCCAGCAGCTCCTCCAGCACTAACTCCAGCAGCACCTCCAGCAGCTCCTCCTGCACTATCTCCAGCAGCTCCTCCAGCAGCTCATACAGCACTAACTCCAGCAGCACCTCCAGCAGCTCCTCCAGCACTAACTCCAGCACTATTTCCAGCAGCTCCTCAAGCAGCTCCTCAAGCAGCTCCTCCAGCAGCTACTACAGCAGCTCCTACAGCAGCTCCTCCAGTAGCTCCTCCAGCACTAACTCCAGCAGCTCCTCCAGCAGCTCCTCCAGCTCTAACTCTAGCAGCTCCTCCAGCAGCTCCTCCAGCAGCTCCTCCAGCACTCACTCCAGTACAAACTCCAGCACTAACTCCAGCACTAACTCCAGCACTAACTCCAGCACTAACTCCAGCAGCTCCTCCAGCACTAACTCCAGCATTTCCTCCAGCACTAACTCCAGGACTAACTCCAGCAGCTCCTCCAGCACTAACTCCAGCAGCTCCTCCAGCAGCTCCTCCAGCACTAACTCCAGCAGCTCTTCCAGCAGCTCCTCCAGCAGCTCCTCCAGCACTAACTCCAGCAGCTCCTCCAGCAGCTCTTCGAGCACTAACTCCAGCAGCTCCTCCAGCAGCTCCTCCAGCACTAACTCCAGCAGCTCCTCCAGCACTGACTACAACAGCTCCTCCAAGAGCTCCTCCAGCACTAACTCCAGCAGCTCCTCCAGCAGCTCATCCAGCACTAACTCCAGCAGCACCTCCAGCAGCTCCTCCAGCACTAACTCCAGCAGCTCCTCCAGCAGCTCCTCCAGCAGCTCCTCCAGCACTAACTCCAGCAGCTCCTCCAGCAGTTCCTCCAGCACTAACTCCAGCAGCACCTCCAGCAGCTCTTCCAGCACTAACTCCAGCTTCTCCTCCAGCCCTAACTCCAGTAGGTCCTCCAGCAGCTCCTACAGCACTAACTCCAGCAACTCCTCCAGCAGCTCCTCCAGCACTAACTCCAGCAGCTCCTCCAGCACTAACTCTAGCACTAACTCTAGCAGCTCCTTCGGCAGCTCCTCCAGCACTATTTCCAGCAGCTCCTCAAGCAGCTCCTCCAGCAGCTCCTACAGCAGCTCCTCAAGTAGCTCCTCCAGCACTATCTCCAGCAGCTCCTCCAGCAGCTCCTCCAGCACTAACTCCAGCAGCTCCTCCAGCAGCTCCCCCAGCACTAACTCCAGTACAAACTCCAGCAGCTCCTCCAGCACTAACTCCAGCACTAACTTCAGCACTAACTCCAGCAGCTACTCCAGCACTAATTCCAGCAGCACCTCAAGTAGCTCCTCCAGCACTAACTCCAGCAGCTCCTCCAGCAGCTCCTCCAGCACTAACTGCAGCAGCTCCTCCAGCAGCTCCTCCAGCAGCTCCTCCAGCACTAACTCCAGCAGCTCCTACAGCAGCTCCTACAGCAGCTTCTCAAGTAGCTCCTCCAGCACTAACTCCAGCAGCTCCTCCAGCAGCTCCTCCAGCACTAACTCCAGCACTAACTCCAGCAGCTCCTCCAGCACTAACTCCAGCAGCTCCTCCAGCACTAACTCCAGCACTAACTCCAGCACTAACTCCAGCAAACTCCTCCAGCACTAACTCCAGCAGCTCCTCCAGCACTAACTCCAGCAGCTCCTCCAGCAGCTCCTCCAGCACTAACTCCAGCAGCTCCTCAAGCAGCTCCTCCAGCACTAACTCCAGCAGCTCCTCCAGCAGCTCCTCCAGCACTAACTCCAGAAGCACCTCCAGCACTAACTGCAGCAGCTCCTCCAGCACTAACTCCAGCAGTTCCTCCAGCACTAACTCCAGCAGCTACTCCAGAACTAATTCCAGCAGCTCCTCCAGCAGCTCCTCCAGCAGCTCCTTCAGCACTAACTCCAGCAGCTCCTCCAGCAACTCCTCCACCACTAACTCCAGCAGCTCCTCCAGCACTAATTCCAGCAGCACCTCAAGCAGCTCCTCCAGCACTAACTCCAGCACTAACTCCAGCAGCTCCTCCAGCATTAACTCCAGCAGCTCCTCCAACACTAACTCCAGCACTAACTCCAGCAGCTCATCCTGCACTAACTCCAGCAGCTCCTCCAGCAACTCTTCCAGCACTAACTCCAGCAGCTCCTCCAGCACTAACTCCAGCAGTTCCTCCAGCAGCTCCTCCAGAAGCTCCTCCAACAGCTCCGCCAGCAGCTCCTCCAGCATTAACTCCAGCAGCTCCTCCCGCAGCTCCTCCAGCACTAATTCCAGCAGCTCCTCCAGCACTAACTCGAGCACCACCTCCAGCAGCTCCTCCAGCACTAACTCCAGCAGCTCCTCCAGCACTAACTCCAGCAGCTCCTCCAGCAGCTCCTCCAGCACTAACTCCAGCACTAACTCCAGCAGCTCCTCCAGTAGCTCCTCCAGCACTAACTCCAGCAGCTCCTCCAGCACTAACTCCAGCAGCTCCTCCAGCACTAACTCCAGCAGCTCCTCCAGCACTAACTCCAGAAGCACCTCCAGCAGCTCCTCCAGCACTAACTGCAGCAGCTCCTCCAGCACTAACTCCAGCAGTTCCTCCAGCACTAACTCCAGCAGCTACTCCAGAACTAATTCCAGCAGCTCCTCCAGCAGCTCCTCCAGCAGCTCCTTCAGCACTAACTCCAGCAGCTCCTCCAGCAACTCCTCCACCACTAACTCCAGCAGCTCCTCCAGCACTAATTCCAGCAGCACCTCAAGCAGCTCCTCCAGCACTAACTCCAGCACTAACTCCAGCACTAACTCCAGCAGCTCCTCCAGCAGCTCCCCCAGCACTAACTCCAGCAGCTCCTCCAGCACTAACTCCAGCAGCTCCTCCAGCAGCTCCTCCAGCACTAACTCCAGAAGCACCTCCAGCAGCTCCTCCAGCACTAACTCCAGCAGCTCCTCCAGCACTAACTCCAGCAGTTCCTCCAGCACTAACTCCAGCAGCTACTCCAGCAGCTCCTCCAGCAGCTCCTCCAGCAGCTCCTCCAGCACTAACTCCAGCAGCTCCTCCAGTAGCTCCTCCAGCACTAACTCCAGCAGCTCCTCCAGCAACTCTTCCAGCACTAACTCCAGCAGCTCCTCCAGCACTAACTCCAGCAGTTCCTCCAGCAGCTCCTCCAGAAGCTCCTCCAGCAGCTCCGCCAGCAGCTCCTCCAGCACTAACTCCAGCAGCTGCTCCAGCAGCTCCTCCAGCACTAACTCCAGCACTAACTCCAGCAGCTCCTCCAGCAGCTCCTCCAGCACTAACTCCAGCACTAACTCCAGTAGCTCCTCGAGCAGCTCCTCCAGCACTAACTCCAGCAGCTCCTCCAGCAGCTCCTCCAGCAGCTCCTCCAGCAGCTCCTCCAGCACTAACTCCAGCAGCTCCTCCAGCAGCTCCTCCAGTAGCTCCTCCAGCACTAACTCCAGCAGCTCCTCCAGCACTAACTCCAGCAGCTCCTCCAGCACTAACTCCAGCAGCTCCTCCAGCAGTTCCTCCAGCACTAACTCCAGCAGCTCCTCCAGCACTAACTCCAGCACTAACTCCAGCAGCTCCTCCAGCACTAACTCCAGCAGCACCTCCAGCAGCTCCTCCTGCACTATCTCCAGCAGCTCCTCCAGCAGCTCATACAGCACTAACTCCAGCAGCACCTCCAGCAGCTCCTCCAGCACTAACTCCAGCACTATTTCCAGCAGCTCCTCAAGCAGCTCCTCAAGCAGCTCCTCCAGCAGCTACTACAGCAGCTCCTACAGCAGCTCCTCCAGTAGCTCCTCCAGCACTAACTCCAGCAGCTCCTCCAGCAGCTCCTCCAGCTCTAACTCTAGCAGCTCCTCCAGCAGCTCCTCCAGCAGCTCCTCCAGCACTCACTCCAGTACAAACTCCAGCACTAACTCCAGCACTAACTCCAGCACTAACTCCAGCACTAACTCCAGCAGCTCCTCCAGCACTAACTCCAGCATTTCCTCCAGCACTAACTCCAGGACTAACTCCAGCAGCTCCTCCAGCACTAACTCCAGCAGCTCCTCCAGCAGCTCCTCCAGCACTAACTCCAGCAGCTCTTCCAGCAGCTCCTCCAGCAGCTCCTCCAGCACTAACTCCAGCAGCTCCTCCAGCAGCTCTTCGAGCACTAACTCCAGCAGCTCCTCCAGCAGCTCCTCCAGCACTAACTCCAGCAGCTCCTCCAGCACTGACTACAACAGCTCCTCCAAGAGCTCCTCCAGCACTAACTCCAGCAGCTCCTCCAGCAGCTCATCCAGCACTAACTCCAGCAGCACCTCCAGCAGCTCCTCCAGCACTAACTCCAGCAGCTCCTCCAGCAGCTCCTCCAGCAGCTCCTCCAGCACTAACTCCAGCAGCTCCTCCAGCAGTTCCTCCAGCACTAACTCCAGCAGCACCTCCAGCAGCTCTTCCAGCACTAACTCCAGCTTCTCCTCCAGCCCTAACTCCAGTAGGTCCTCCAGCAGCTCCTACAGCACTAACTCCAGCAACTCCTCCAGCAGCTCCTCCAGCACTAACTCCAGCAGCTCCTCCAGCACTAACTCTAGCACTAACTCTAGCAGCTCCTTCGGCAGCTCCTCCAGCACTATTTCCAGCAGCTCCTCAAGCAGCTCCTCCAGCAGCTCCTACAGCAGCTCCTCAAGTAGCTCCTCCAGCACTATCTCCAGCAGCTCCTCCAGCAGCTCCTCCAGCACTAACTCCAGCAGCTCCTCCAGCAGCTCCCCCAGCACTAACTCCAGTACAAACTCCAGCAGCTCCTCCAGCACTAACTCCAGCACTAACTTCAGCACTAACTCCAGCAGCTACTCCAGCACTAATTCCAGCAGCACCTCAAGTAGCTCCTCCAGCACTAACTCCAGCAGCTCCTCCAGCAGCTCCTCCAGCACTAACTGCAGCAGCTCCTCCAGCAGCTCCTCCAGCAGCTCCTCCAGCACTAACTCCAGCAGCTCCTACAGCAGCTCCTACAGCAGCTTCTCAAGTAGCTCCTCCAGCACTAACTCCAGCAGCTCCTCCAGCAGCTCCTCCAGCACTAACTCCAGCACTAACTCCAGCAGCTCCTCCAGCACTAACTCCAGCAGCTCCTCCAGCACTAACTCCAGCACTAACTCCAGCACTAACTCCAGCAAACTCCTCCAGCACTAACTCCAGCAGCTCCTCCAGCACTAACTCCAGCAGCTCCTCCAGCAGCTCCTCCAGCACTAACTCCAGCAGCTCCTCAAGCAGCTCCTCCAGCACTAACTCCAGCAGCTCCTCCAGCAGCTCCTCCAGCACTAACTCCAGAAGCACCTCCAGCACTAACTGCAGCAGCTCCTCCAGCACTAACTCCAGCAGTTCCTCCAGCACTAACTCCAGCAGCTACTCCAGAACTAATTCCAGCAGCTCCTCCAGCAGCTCCTCCAGCAGCTCCTTCAGCACTAACTCCAGCAGCTCCTCCAGCAACTCCTCCACCACTAACTCCAGCAGCTCCTCCAGCACTAATTCCAGCAGCACCTCAAGCAGCTCCTCCAGCACTAACTCCAGCACTAACTCCAGCAGCTCCTCCAGCATTAACTCCAGCAGCTCCTCCAACACTAACTCCAGCACTAACTCCAGCAGCTCATCCTGCACTAACTCCAGCAGCTCCTCCAGCAACTCTTCCAGCACTAACTCCAGCAGCTCCTCCAGCACTAACTCCAGCAGTTCCTCCAGCAGCTCCTCCAGAAGCTCCTCCAACAGCTCCGCCAGCAGCTCCTCCAGCATTAACTCCAGCAGCTCCTCCCGCAGCTCCTCCAGCACTAATTCCAGCAGCTCCTCCAGCACTAACTCGAGCACCACCTCCAGCAGCTCCTCCAGCACTAACTCCAGCAGCTCCTCCAGCACTAACTCCAGCAGCTCCTCCAGCAGCTCCTCCAGCACTAACTCCAGCACTAACTCCAGCAGCTCCTCCAGTAGCTCCTCCAGCACTAACTCCAGCAGCTCCTCCAGCACTAACTCCAGCAGCTCCTCCAGCACTAACTCCAGCAGCTCCTCCAGCACTAACTCCAGAAGCACCTCCAGCAGCTCCTCCAGCACTAACTGCAGCAGCTCCTCCAGCACTAACTCCAGCAGTTCCTCCAGCACTAACTCCAGCAGCTACTCCAGAACTAATTCCAGCAGCTCCTCCAGCAGCTCCTCCAGCAGCTCCTTCAGCACTAACTCCAGCAGCTCCTCCAGCAACTCCTCCACCACTAACTCCAGCAGCTCCTCCAGCACTAATTCCAGCAGCACCTCAAGCAGCTCCTCCAGCACTAACTCCAGCACTAACTCCAGCACTAACTCCAGCAGCTCCTCCAGCAGCTCCCCCAGCACTAACTCCAGCAGCTCCTCCAGCACTAACTCCAGCAGCTCCTCCAGCAGCTCCTCCAGCACTAACTCCAGAAGCACCTCCAGCAGCTCCTCCAGCACTAACTCCAGCAGCTCCTCCAGCACTAACTCCAGCAGTTCCTCCAGCACTAACTCCAGCAGCTACTCCAGCAGCTCCTCCAGCAGCTCCTCCAGCAGCTCCTCCAGCACTAACTCCAGCAGCTCCTCCAGTAGCTCCTCCAGCACTAACTCCAGCAGCTCCTCCAGCACTAACTCCAGCAGCTCCTCCAGCATTAACTCCAGCAGCTCCTCCAGCACTAACTCCAGCACTAACTCCAGCAGCTCCTCCAGCACTAACTCCAGCAGCACCTCCAGCAGCTCCTCCTGCACTATCTCCAGCAGCTCCTCCAGCAGCTCATACAGCACTAACTCCAGCAGCACCTCCAGCAGCTCCTCCAGGACTAACTCCAGATGCTCCTCCAGTACTAACTCCAGCAGTTCCTCCAGCACTAACTCCAGCAGCTACTCCAGCACTAATTCCAGCAGCACCTCAAGCACTAACTCCAGCAGCTCCTCCAGTACTAACTCCAGCAGTTCCTCCAGCACTAACTCCAGCAGCTACTCCAGCACTAATTCCAGCAGCTCCTCCAGCACTAACTCCAGCAGCTCCTCCAGCAGCTCCTCCAGCAGCTCCTCCAGCACTAACTCCAGCAGCTCCTCCAGCAGCTCCTCCAGCACTAACTCCAGCAGCACCTCCAGCAGCTCCTCCAGCACTAACTCCAGCAGCTCCTCCAGCACTAGCTCCAGCAGCTCCTCCAGCCCTAACTCCAGTAGCTCCTCCAGCAGCTCCTACAGCACTAACTCCAGCAGCTCCTCCAGCAGCTCCTGCAGCAGCTCCTCCAGCACTAACTCCAGCAGCTCCTCCAGTACTAACTCCAGCAGCTCCTCCAGCACTAACTCTAGCAGCTCCTTCAGCACTAACTCCAGCAGCTCCTCCAGCAGCTCCTACAGCACTAACTCCAGCAGCTCCTCCAGCAGGTCCTGCAGCAGCTCCTCCAGCACTAACTCCAGCAGCTCCTCCAGCACTATTTCCTGCAGCTCCTCAAGCAGCTCCTCCAGCAGCTCCTACAGCAGCTTCTCAAGTAGCTCCTCCAGCACTAACTCCAGCAGCTCCCCAAGCAGCTCCTCCAGCACTAACTCCAGCACTAACTCCAGCAGCTCCTCCAGCACTAACTCCAGCACTAACTCCAGCAACTCCTCCAGCACTAACTCCAGCAGCTCCTCCAGCACTAACTCCAGGACTAACTCCAGCAGCTCCTCCAGCAGCTCCTCCAGCACTAACTCCAGCAGCTCCTCCAGCAGCTCCTCCAGCACTAACTCCAGCAGCTCCTCCAGCAGCTCCTCCAGCACTAACTCCAGAAGCACCTCCAGCAGCTCCTCCAGCACTAACTCCAGCAGCTCCTCCAGCACTATCTCCAGCAGTTCCTCCAGCAGTTCCTCCAGCAGCTACTCCAGCACTAATTCCAGCAGCTCCTCCAGCAGCTCCTCCAGCAGCTCCTTCAGCACTAACTCCAGCAGCTCCTCCAGCAACTCCTCCACCACTAACTCCAGCAGTTCCTCCAGCACTAATTCCAGCAGCACCTCAAGCAGCTCCTCCAGCACTAACTCCAGCATTAACTCCAGCAGCTCCTCCAGCATTAACTCCAGCAGCTCCTCCAGCACTAACTCCAGCAGCTCCTCCAAGAGCTCCTCCAGCACTAGCTCCAGCAGCTCCTCCAGCAGCTCATCCAGCACTAACTCCAGCAGCACCTCCAGCAGCTCCTCCAGCACTAACTCCAGCAGCTCCTCCAGCACTAACTCCAGCAGTTAATCCAGCACTAACTCCAGCACCTACTCCAGCACTAATTCCAGCAGCACCTCAAGCAGCTCCTCCAGCACTAACTCAAGCGGCTCCTCCAGCAGCTCCTCCAGCAGCTCCTCCAGCACTAACTCCAGCAGCTCCTCCAGCAGCACCTCCAGCATCTCCTCCAGCACTAACTCCAGCAGCTCCTCCAGCACTAGCTCCAGCAGCTCCTCCAGCCCTAACTCCAGTAGCTCCTCCAGCAGCTCCTACAGCACTAACTCCAGCAGCTCCTGCAGCAGCTCCTCCAGCACTAACTCCAGCAGCTCCTCCAGCAACTCCTCCAGCACTAACTCCAGCAGCTCCTCAAGCACTAACTCTAGCAGCTCCTTCAGCAGCTCCTCCAGCACTATTTCCTGCAGCTCCTCAAGCAGCTCCTCCAGCACTAACTCCAGCAGCTCCTCCAGCAGCTCCTCCAGCACTTACTCCAGCACTTACTCCAGCAGCTCCTCCAGCACTAACTCCAGCTGCTCCTCCAGCAGCTCCTCCAGCACTAACTCCAGCACTAACTCCAGCAGCTCCTCCAGCACTAACTCCAGCACTAACTCCAGCAACTCCTCCAGCAGCTCCTCCAGCAGCTCCCCCAGCACTAACTCCAGCAGCTCCTCCAGCAGCTCCTCCAGCACTAACTCCAGCAGCTCCTCCAGCACTAACTCCAGTAGCTCCTCGAGCAGCTCCTCCAGCACTAACTCCAGCACTAACTCCAGCAGCTCCTCCAGCAGCTCCTCCAGCAGCTCCTCCAGCACTAACTCCAGCAGCTCCTCCAGCAGCTCCTCCAGTAGCTCCTCCAGCACTAACTCCAGCAGCTCCTCCAGCACTAACTCCAGCAGCTCCTCCAGCACTAACTCCAGCAGCTCCTCCAGCAGCTCCTCCAGCACTAACTCCAGCAGCTCCTCCAGCACTAACTCCAGCACTAACTCCAGCAGCTCCTCCAGCACTAACTCCAGCAGCACCTCCAGCAGCTCCTCCTGCACTATCTCCAGCAGCTCCTCCAGCAGCACCTCCAGCAGCTCCTCCAGCACTAACTCCAGCAGCTCCTCCAGTACTAACTCCAGCAGTTCCTCCAGCACTAACTCCAGCAGCTACTCCAGCACTAATTCCAGCAGCACCTCAAGCAGCTCCTCCAGCACTAACTCCAGCAGCTCCTCCAGCAGCTCCTCCAGCAGCTCCTCCAGCACTAACTCCAGCAGCTCCTCCAGCAGCTCCTCCAGCACTAACTCCAGCAGCACCTCCAGCAGCTCCTCCAGCACTAACTCCAGCAGCTCCTCCAGCACTAGCTCCAGCAGCTCCTCCAGCCCTAACTCCAGTAGCTCCTCCAGCAGCTCCTACAGCACTAACTCCAGCAGCTCCTCCAGCAGCTCCTGCAGCAGCTCCTCCAGCACTAACTCCAGCAGCTCCTCCAGCACTAACTCCAGCAGCTCCTCCAGCACTAACTCTAGCAGCTCCTTCAGCAGCTCCTCCAGCACTATTTCCTGCAGCTCCTCAAGCAGCTCCTCCAGCAGCTTCTCAAGTAGCTCCTCCAGCACTAACTCCAGCAGCTCCTCCAGCAGCTCCTCCAGCACTAACTCCAGCACTAACTCCAGCAGCTGCCCCAGCAGCTCCTCCAGCACTAACTCCAGCAGCTCCTCCAGCACTAACTCCAGCAACTCCTCCAGCACTAACTCCAGCAGCTCCTCCAGCACTAACTCCAGGACTAACTCCAGCAGCTCCTCCAGCAGCTCCTCCAGCACTAACTCCAGCAGCTCCTCCAGCAGCTCCTCCAGCACTAACTCCAGCAGCTCCTCCAGCAGCTCCTCCAGCACTAACTCCAGAAGCACCTCCAGCAGCTCCTCCAGCACTAACTCCAGTAGCTCCTCCAGCACTAACTCCAGCAGCTCCTCCAGCACTAACTGCAGCAGCTCCTCCAGCACTAACTCCAGCAGCTCCTCCAGCAGCTCCTCCAGCACTAACTCCAGCACTAACTCCAGCAGCTCCTCCAGCACTAACTCCAGCACTAACTCCAGCAACTCCTCCAGCAGCTCCTCCAGCAGCTCCCCCAGCACTAACTCCAGCAGCCCCTCCAGCAGCTCCTCCAGCACTAACTCCAGCAGCTCCTCCAGCACTAACTCCAGTAGCTCCTCGAGCAGCTCCTCCAGCACTAACTCCAGCACTAACTCCAGCAGCTCCTCCAGCAGCTCCTCCAGCAGCTCCTCCAGCACTAACTCCAGCAGCTCCTCCAGCAGCTCCTCCAGTAGCTCCTCCAGCACTAACTCCAGCAGCTCCTCCAGCACTAACTCCAGCAGCTCCTCCAGCACTAACTCCAGCAGCTCCTCCAGCAGCTCCTCCAGCACTAACTCCAGCAGCTCCTCCAGCACTAACTCCAGCACTAACTCCAGCAGCTCCTCCAGCACTAACTCCAGCAGCACCTCCAGCAGCTCCTCCTGCAGCTCATACAGCACTAACTCCAGCAGCACCTCCAGCAGCTCCTCCAGCACTAACTCCAGCAGCTCCTCCAGTACTAACTCCAGCAGTTCCTCCAGCACTAACTCCAGCAGCTACTCCAGCACTAATTCCAGCAGCACCTCAAGCAGCTCCTCCAGCACTAACTCCAGCAGCTCCTCCAGCAGCTCCTCCAGCAGCTCCTCCAGCACTAACTCCAGCAGCTCCTCCAGCAGCTCCTCCAGCACTAACTCCAGCAGCACCTCCAGCAGCTCCTCCAGCACTAACTCCAGCAGCTCCTCCAGCACTAGCTCCAGCAGCTCCTCCAGCCCTAACTCCAGTAGCTCCTCCAGCAGCTCCTCCAGCCCTAACTCCAGTAGCTCCTCCAGCAGCTCCTACAGCACTAACTCCAGCAGCTCCTCCAGCAGCTCCTGCAGCAGCTCCTCCAGCACTAACTCCAGCAGCTCCTCCAGTACTAACTCCAGCAGCTCCTCCAGCACTAACTCTAGCAGCTCCTTCAGCACTAACTCCAGCAGCTCCTCCAGCAGCTCCTACAGCACTAACTCCAGCAGCTCCTCCAGCAGGTCCTGCAGCAGCTCCTCCAGCACTAACTCCAGCAGCTCCTCCAGCACTATTTCCTGCAGCTCCTCAAGCAGCTCCTCCAGCAGCTCCTACAGCAGCTTCTCAAGTAGCTCCTCCAGCACTAACTCCAGCAGCTCCCCAAGCAGCTCCTCCAGCACTAACTCCAGCACTAACTCCAGCAGCTCCTCCAGCACTAACTCCAGCACTAACTCCAGCAACTCCTCCAGCACTAACTCCAGCAGCTCCTCCAGCACTAACTCCAGGACTAACTCCAGCAGCTCCTCCAGCAGCTCCTCCAGCACTAACTCCAGCAGCTCCTCCAGCAGCTCCTCCAGCACTAACTCCAGCAGCTCCTCCAGCAGCTCCTCCAGCACTAACTCCAGAAGCACCTCCAGCAGCTCCTCCAGCACTAACTCCAGCAGCTCCTCCAGCACTATCTCCAGCAGTTCCTCCAGCAGTTCCTCCAGCAGCTACTCCAGCACTAATTCCAGCAGCTCCTCCAGCAGCTCCTCCAGCAGCTCCTTCAGCACTAACTCCAGCAGCTCCTCCAGCAACTCCTCCACCACTAACTCCAGCAGTTCCTCCAGCACTAATTCCAGCAGCACCTCAAGCAGCTCCTCCAGCACTAACTCCAGCACTAACTCCAGCAGCTCCTCCAGCATTAACTCCAGCAGCTCCTCCAGCACTAACTCCAGCAGCTCCTCCAAGAGCTCCTCCAGCACTAGCTCCAGCAGCTCCTCCAGCAGCTCATCCAGCACTAACTCCAGCAGCACCTCCAGCAGCTCCTCCAGCACTAACTCCAGCAGCTCCTCCAGCACTAACTCCAGCAGTTAATCCAGCACTAACTCCAGCACCTACTCCAGCACTAATTCCAGCAGCACCTCAAGCAGCTCCTCCAGCACTAACTCAAGCGGCTCCTCCAGCAGCTCCTCCAGCAGCTCCTCCAGCACTAACTCCAGCAGCTCCTCCAGCAGCACCTCCAGCATCTCCTCCAGCACTAACTCCAGCAGCTCCTCCAGCACTAGCTCCAGCAGCTCCTCCAGCCCTAACTCCAGTAGCTCCTCCAGCAGCTCCTACAGCACTAACTCCAGCAGCTCCTGCAGCAGCTCCTCCAGCACTAACTCCAGCAGCTCCTCCAGCAACTCCTCCAGCACTAACTCCAGCAGCTCCTCAAGCACTAACTCTAGCAGCTCCTTCAGCAGCTCCTCCAGCACTATTTCCTGCAGCTCCTCAAGCAGCTCCTCCAGCACTAACTCCAGCAGCTCCTCCAGCAGCTCCTCCAGCACTTACTCCAGCACTTACTCCAGCAGCTCCTCCAGCACTAACTCCAGCTGCTCCTCCAGCAGCTCCTCCAGCACTAACTCCAGCACTAACTCCAGCAGCTCCTCCAGCACTAACTCCAGCACTAACTCCAGCAACTCCTCCAGCAGCTCCTCCAGCAGCTCCCCCAGCACTAACTCCAGCAGCTCCTCCAGCAGCTCCTCCAGCACTAACTCCAGCAGCTCCTCCAGCACTAACTCCAGTAGCTCCTCGAGCAGCTCCTCCAGCACTAACTCCAGCACTAACTCCAGCAGCTCCTCCAGCAGCTCCTCCAGCAGCTCCTCCAGCACTAACTCCAGCAGCTCCTCCAGCAGCTCCTCCAGTAGCTCCTCCAGCACTAACTCCAGCAGCTCCTCCAGCACTAACTCCAGCAGCTCCTCCAGCACTAACTCCAGCAGCTCCTCCAGCAGCTCCTCCAGCACTAACTCCAGCAGCTCCTCCAGCACTAACTCCAGCACTAACTCCAGCAGCTCCTCCAGCACTAACTCCAGCAGCACCTCCAGCAGCTCCTCCTGCACTATCTCCAGCAGCTCCTCCAGCAGCACCTCCAGCAGCTCCTCCAGCACTAACTCCAGCAGCTCCTCCAGTACTAACTCCAGCAGTTCCTCCAGCACTAACTCCAGCAGCTACTCCAGCACTAATTCCAGCAGCACCTCAAGCAGCTCCTCCAGCACTAACTCCAGCAGCTCCTCCAGCAGCTCCTCCAGCAGCTCCTCCAGCACTAACTCCAGCAGCTCCTCCAGCAGCTCCTCCAGCACTAACTCCAGCAGCACCTCCAGCAGCTCCTCCAGCACTAACTCCAGCAGCTCCTCCAGCACTAGCTCCAGCAGCTCCTCCAGCCCTAACTCCAGTAGCTCCTCCAGCAGCTCCTACAGCACTAACTCCAGCAGCTCCTCCAGCAGCTCCTGCAGCAGCTCCTCCAGCACTAACTCCAGCAGCTCCTCCAGCACTAACTCCAGCAGCTCCTCCAGCACTAACTCTAGCAGCTCCTTCAGCAGCTCCTCCAGCACTATTTCCTGCAGCTCCTCAAGCAGCTCCTCCAGCAGCTTCTCAAGTAGCTCCTCCAGCACTAACTCCAGCAGCTCCTCCAGCAGCTCCTCCAGCACTAACTCCAGCACTAACTCCAGCAGCTGCCCCAGCAGCTCCTCCAGCACTAACTCCAGCACTAACTCCAGCAGCTCCTCCAGCACTAACTCCAGCAACTCCTCCAGCACTAACTCCAGCAGCTCCTCCAGCACTAACTCCAGGACTAACTCCAGCAGCTCCTCCAGCAGCTCCTCCAGCACTAACTCCAGCAGCTCCTCCAGCAGCTCCTCCAGCACTAACTCCAGCAGCTCCTCCAGCAGCTCCTCCAGCACTAACTCCAGAAGCACCTCCAGCAGCTCCTCCAGCACTAACTCCAGTAGCTCCTCCAGCACTAACTCCAGCAGCTCCTCCAGCACTAACTCCAGCAGCTCCTCCAGCACTAACTCCAGCAGCTCCTCCAGCAGCTCCTCCAGCACTAACTCCAGCACTAACTCCAGCAGCTCCTCCAGCACTAACTCCAGCACTAACTCCAGCAACTCCTCCAGCAGCTCCTCCAGCAGCTCCCCCAGCACTAACTCCAGCAGCCCCTCCAGCAGCTCCTCCAGCACTAACTCCAGCAGCTCCTCCAGCACTAACTCCAGTAGCTCCTCGAGCAGCTCCTCCAGCACTAACTCCAGCACTAACTCCAGCAGCTCCTCCAGCAGCTCCTCCAGCAGCTCCTCCAGCACTAACTCCAGCAGCTCCTCCAGCAGCTCCTCCAGTAGCTCCTCCAGCACTAACTCCAGCAGCTCCTCCAGCACTAACTCCAGCAGCTCCTCCAGCACTAACTCCAGCAGCTCCTCCAGCAGCTCCTCCAGCACTAACTCCAGCAGCTCCTCCAGCACTAACTCCAGCACTAACTCCAGCAGCTCCTCCAGCACTAACTCCAGCAGCACCTCCAGCAGCTCCTCCTGCACTATCTCCAGCAGCTCCTCCAGCAGCTCATACAGCACTAACTCCAGCAGCACCTCCAGCAGCTCCTCCAGCACTAACTCCAGCAGCTCCTCCAGTACTAACTCCAGCAGTTCCTCCAGCACTAACTCCAGCAGCTACTCCAGCACTAATTCCAGCAGCACCTCAAGCAGCTCCTCCAGCACTAACTCCAGCAGCTCCTCCAGCAGCTCCTCCAGCAGCTCCTCCAGCACTAACTCCAGCAGCTCCTCCAGCAGCTCCTCCAGCACTAACTCCAGCAGCACCTCCAGCAGCTCCTCCAGCACTAACTCCAGCAGCTCCTCCAGCACTAGCTCCAGCAGCTCCTCCAGCCCTAACTCCAGTAGCTCCTCCAGCAGCTCCTACAGCACTAACTCCAGCAGCTCCTCCAGCAGCTCCTGCAGCAGCTCCTCCAGCACTAACTCCAGCAGCTCCTCCAGCACTAACTCCAGCAGCTCCTCCAGCACTAACTCTAGCAGCTCCTTCAGCAGCTCCTCCAGCACTATTTCCTGCAGCTCCTCAAGCAGCTCCTCCAGCAGCTTCTCAAGTAGCTCCTCCAGCACTAACTCCAGCAGCTCCTCCAGCAGCTCCTCCAGCACTAACTCCAGCACTAACTCCAGCAGCTGCCCCAGCAGCTCCTCCAGCACTAACTCCAGCACTAACTCCAGCAGCTCCTCCAGCACTAACTCCAGCAACTCCTCCAGCACTAACTCCAGCAGCTCCTCCAGCACTAACTCCAGGACTAACTCCAGCAGTCCCTCCAGCAGCTCCTCCAGCACTAACTCCAGCAGCTCCTCCAGCAGCTCCTCCAGCACTAACTCCAGCAGCTCCTCCAGCAGCTCCTCCAGCACTAACTCCAGAAGCACCTCCAGCAGCTCCTCCAGCACTAACTCCAGTAGCTCCTCCAGCACTAACTCCAGCAGCTCCTCCAGCACTAACTCCAGCAGCTCCTCCAGCACTAACTCCAGCAGCTCCTCCAGCAGCTCCTCCAGCAGTTCCTCCAGCACTAACTCCAGCAGCTCCTCCAGCACTAACTCCAGCACTAACTCCAGTAGCTCCTCCAGCACTAAATCCAGCAGCACCTCCAGCAGCTCCTCCTGCACTATCTCCAGCAGCTCCTCCAGCAGCTCATACAGCACTAACTCCAGCAGCACCTCCAGCAGCTCCTCCAGCAGCACCTCCAGCAGCTCCTCCAGCACTAACTCCAGCAGCTCCTCCAGTACTAACTCCAGCAGTTCCTCCAGCACTAACTCCAGCAGCTCCTCCAGCACTAACTCCAGAAGCACCTCCAGCAGCTCCTCCAGCACTAACTCCAGTAGCTCCTCCAGCACTAACTCCAGCAGCTCCTCCAGCACTAACTCCAGCAGCTCCTCCAGCACTAACTCCAGCAGCTCCTCCAGCAGCTCCTCCAGCAGTTCCTCCAGCACTAACTCCAGCAGCTCCTCCAGCACTAACTCCAGCACTAACTCCAGCAGCTCCTCCAGCACTAACTCCAGCAGCACCTCCAGCAGCTCCTCCTGCACTATCTCCAGCAGCTCCTCCAGCAGCTCATACAGCATTAACTCCAGCAGCACCTCCAGCAGCTCCTCCAGCAGCACCTCCAGCAGCTCCTCCAGCACTAACTCCAGCAGCTCCTCCAGTACTAACTCCAGCAGTTCCTCCAGCACTAACTCCAGCAGCTACTCCAGCACTAATTCCAGCAGCACCTCAAGCAGCTCCTCCAGCACTAACTCCAGCAGCTCCTCCAGCAGCTCCTCCAGCAGCTCCTCCAGCACTAACTCCAGCAGCTCCTCCAGCAGCTCCTCCAGCACTAACTCCAGCAGCACCTCCAGCAGCTCCTCCAGCACTAACTCCAACAGCTCCTCCAGCACTAGCTCCAGCAGCTCCTCCAGCCCTAACTCCAGTAGCTCCTCCAGCAGCTCCTACAGCACTAACTCCAGCAGCTCCTCCAGCAGCTCCTGCAGCAGCTCCTCCAGCACTAACTCCAGCAGCTCCTCCAGCACTAACTCCAGCAGCTCCTCCAGCACTAACTCTAGCAGCTCCTTCAGCAGCTCCTCCAGCACTATTTCCTGCAGCTCCTCAAGCAGCTCCTCCAGCAGCTCCTACAGCAGCTTCTCAAGTAGCTCCTCCAGCACTAACTCCAGCAGCTCCTCCAGCAGCTCCTCCAGCACTAACTCCAGCACTAACTCCAGCAGCTCCCCCAGCAGCTCCTCCAGCACTAACTCCAGCACTAACTCCAGCAGCTCCTCCAGCACTAACTCCAGCAACTCCTCCAGCACTAACTCCAGCTGCTCCTCCAGCACTAACTCCAGGACTAACTCCAGCAGCACCTCCAGCAGCTCCTCCAGCACTAACTCCAGCAGCTCCTCCAGCAGCTCCTCCAGCACTAACTCCAGCAGCTCCTCCAGCAGCTCCTCCAGCACTAACTCCAGAAGCACCTCCAGCAGCTCCTCCAGCACTAACTCCAGCAGCTCCTCCAGCACTAACTACAGCAGGTCCTCCAGCAGTTCCTCCAGCAGCTACTCCAGCACTAATTCCAGCAGCTCCTCCAGCAGCTCCTCCAGCACTAACTCCAGCAGCTCCTCCAGCAACTCCTCCACCACTAACTCCAGCAGTTCCTCCAGCACTAATTCCAGCAGCACCTCAAGCAGCTCCTCCAGCACTAACTCCAGCACTAACTCCAGCACTAACTCCAGCAGCTCCTCCAGCAGCTCATCCAGCACTAACTCCAGCAGCACCTCCAGCAGCTCCTCCAGCACTAACTCCAGCAGCTCCTCCAGCACTAGCTCCAGCAGCTCCTCCAGCCCTAACTCCAGTAGCTCCTCCAGCAGCTCCTACAGCACTAACTCCAGCAGCTCCTCCAGCAGCTCCTGCAGCAGCTCCTCCAGCACTAACTCCAGCAGCTCCTCCAGCACTAACTCCAGCAGCTCCTCCAGCACTAACTCTAGCAGCTCCTTCAGCAGCTCCTCCAGCACTATTTCCTGCAGCTCCTCAAGCAGCTCCTCCAGCAGCTCCTACAGCAGCTTCTCAAGTAGCTCCTCCAGCAATAACTCCAGCAGCTCCTTCAGCAGCTCCTTCAGCACTAACTCCAGCACTAACTCCAGCAGCTCCCCCAGCAGCTCCTCCAGCACTAACTCCAGCACTAACTCCAGCAGCTCCTCCAGCACTAACTCCAGCACTAACTCCAGCACTAACTCCAGCAACTCCTCCAGCACTAACTCCAGCAGCTCCTCCAGCACTAACTCCAGGACTAACTCCAGCAGCTCCTCCAGCAGCTCCTCCAGCAGTAACTCCAGCAGCTCCTCCAGCAGCTCCTCCAGCACTAACTCCAGCAGCTCCTCCAGCAGCTCCTCCAGCACTAACTCCAGAAGCACCTCCAGCAGCTCCTCCAGCACTAACTCCAGCAGCTCCTCCAGCACTAACTCCAGCAGTTCCCCCAGCAGTTCCTCCAGCAGCTACTCCAGCACTAATTCCAGCAGCTCCTCCAGCAGCTCCTCCAGCAGCTCCTTCAGCACTAACTCCACCAGCTCCTCCAGCAACTCCTCCACCACTAACTCCAGCAGTTCCTCCAGCACTAATTCCAGCAGCACCTCAAGCAGCTCCTCCAGCACTAACTCCAGCACTAACTCCAGCACTAACTCCAGCAGCTCCTCCAGCATTAACTCCAGCAGCTCCTCCAACACTAACTCCAGCAGCTCCTCCAAGAGCTCCTCCAGCACTTACTCCAGCAGCTCCTCCAGCAGCTCCTCCAGCACTAACTCCAGCAGCTCCTCCAGCAGCTCCTCCAGCACTAACTCCAGCACTAACTCCAGCAGCTCCTCCAGCACTAACTCCAGCACTAACTCCAGCAACTCCTCCAGCACTAACTCCAGCAGCTCCTCCAGCACTAACTCCAGCACTAACTCCAGCAGCTCCTCCAGCAGCTCCTCCAGCACTAACTCCAGCAGCTCCTCCAGCAGCTCCTTCAGCACTAACTCCAGCAGCTCCTCCAGCAACTCCTCCACCACTAACTCCAGCAGCTCCTCCAGCACTAATTCGAGCAGCACCTCAAGCAGCTCCTCCAGCACTAACTCAAGCACTAACTCCAGCACTAACTCCAGCAGCTCCTCCAGCACTAACTCCAGCAGCTCCTCCAGCACTAACTCCAGCAGCTCCTCCAGCAACTCTTCCAGCACTAACTCCAGCAGCTCCTCCAGCACTAACTCCAGCAGTTCCTCCAGCAGCTCCTCCAGAAGCTCCTCCAGCAGCTCCGCCAGCAGCTCCTCCAGCACTAACTCCAGCAGCTCCTCCCGCAGCTCCTCCAGCACTAACTCCAGCAGCTCCTCCAGCACTAACTCCAGCACTAACTCCAGCAGCTCCTCCAGCAGCTCCTCCAGCACTAACTCCAGCAGCTCCTCCAGCACTAACTCTAGCAGCTCCTTCAGCAGCTCCTCCAGCACTATTTCCTGCAGCTCCTCAAGCAGCTCCTCCAGCACTAACTCCAGCAGCTCCTCCAGCAGCTCCTCCAGCACTTACTCCAGCAGCTCCTCCAGCAGCTCCTCCAGCACTAACTCCAGCAGCTCCTCCAGCAGCTCCTCCAGCACTAACTCCAGCACTAACTCCAGCAGCTCCTCCAGCACTAACTCCAGCACTAACTCCAGCAACTCCTCCAGCACTAACTCCAGCAGCTCCTCCAGCACTAACTACAGCACTAACTCCAGCAGCTCCTCCAGCACTAACTCCAGCAGCTCATCCTGCACTAACTCCAGCAGCTCCTCCAGCAACTCTTCCAGCACTAACTCCAGCAGCTCCTCCAGCACCAACTCCAGCAGTTCCTCCAGCAGCTCCTCCAGAAGCTCCTCCAGTAGCTCCGCCAGCAGCTCCTCCAGCACTAACTCCAGCAGCTCCTCCCGCAGCTCCTCCAGCACTAACTCCAGCAGCTCCCCCAGCACTAACTCCAGCACTAACTCCAGCAGCTCCTCCAGCAGCTCCTCCAGCACTATCTCCAGAAGCACCTCCAGCAGCTCCTCCAGCACTAACTGCAGCAGCTCCTCCAGCACTAACTCCAGCAGTTCCTCCAGCACTAACTCCAGCAGCTACTCCAGAACTAATTCCAGCAGCTCCTCCAGCAGCTCCTCCAGCAGCTCCTTCAGCACTAACTCCAGCAGCTCCTCCAGCAACTCCTCCACCACTAACTCCAGCAGCTCCTCCAGCACTAATTCCAGCAGCACCTCAAGCAGCTCCTCCAGCACTAACTCCAGCACTAACTCCAGCACTAACTCCAGCAGCTCCTCCAGCAGCTCCCCCAGCACTAACTCCAGCAGCTCCTCCAGCACTAACTCCAGCAGCTCCTCCAGCAGCTCCTCCAGCACTAACTCCAGAAGCACCTCCAGCAGCTCCTCCAGCACTAACTCCAGCAGCTCCTCCAGCACTAACTCCAGCAGTTCCTCCAGCACTAACTCCAGCAGCTACTCCAGCAGCTCCTCCAGCAGCTCCTCCAGCACTAACTCCAGCAGCTCCTCCAGCAACTCCTCCACCACTAACTCCAGCAACTCCTCCAGCACTAACTCCAGCAACTCCTCCAGCACTAACTACAGCACTAACTCCAGCAGCTCCTCCAGCAGCTCCCCCAGCACTAACTCCAGCAGCTCCTACAGCAGCTCCTCCAGCACTAACTCCAGCAGCTCCTCCAGCAGCTCCTCCAGCACTAACTGCAGCAGCTCCTCCAGCACTAACTCCAGCAGTTCCTCCAGCACTAACTCCAGCAGCTACTCCAGAACTAATTCCAGCAGCTCCTCCAGCAGCTCCTTCAGCACTAATTCCAGCAGCTCCTCCAGCACTAATTCCAGCAGCACCTCCAGCACTAATTCCAGCAGCACCTCAAGCAGCTCCTCCAGCACTAACTCCAGCACTAACTCCAGCACTAACTCCAGCAGCTCCTCCAGCACTAACTCCAGCAGCTCCTCCAGCACTAACTCCAGCACTAACTCCAGCAGCTCATCCTGCACTAACTCCAGTAGCTCCTCCAGCAACTCTTCCAGCACTAACTCCAGCAGCTCCTCCAGCACTAACTCCAGCAGTTCCTCCAGCAGCTCCTCCAGAAGCTCCTCCAGCAGCTCCGCCAGCAGCTCCTCCAGCACTAACTCCAGCAGCTCCTCCCGCAGCTCCTCCAGCACTAATTCCAGCAGCTCCTACAGCACTAACTCCAGCACCACCTCCAGCAGCTCCTCCAGCACTAACTCCAGCAGCTCCTCCAGCACTAACTCCAGCACTAACTCCAGTAGCTCCTCGAGCAGCTCCTCCAGCACTAACTCCAGCAGCTCCTCCAGCAGCTCCTCCAGCAGCTCCTCCAGCAGCTCCTCCAGCACTAACTCCAGCAGCTCCTCCAGCAGCTCCTCCAGTAGCTCCTCCAGCACTAACTCCAGCAGCTCCTCCAGCACTAACTCCAGCAGCTCCTCCAGCAGCTCCTCCAGCAGTTCCTCCAGCACTAACTCCAGCATTAACTCCAGCAGCTCCTCCAGCACTAACTCCAGCACTAACTCCAGCAGCTCCTCCAGCAGCTCCTCCAGCACTAACTCCAGCACTAACTCCAGCACTAACTCCAGCAGCTCCTCCAGCAGCTCCTCCAGCACTAACTCCAGCAGCTCCCCCAGCAGCTCCTCCAGCACTAACTCCAGCACTAACTCCAGCAGCTCCTCCAGCACTAACTCCAGCAACTCCTCCAGCACTAACTCCAGCAGCTCCTCCAGCACTATCTCCAGGACTAACTCCAGCAGCTCCTCCAGCAGCTCCTCCAGCACTAACTCCAGCAGCTCCTCCAGCAGCTCCTCCAGCACTAACTCCAGCAGCTCCTCCAGCAGCTCCTCCAGCACTAACTCCAGAAGCACCTCCAGCAGCTCCTCCAGCACTAACTCCAGCAGCTCCTCCAGCACTAACTACAGCAGGTCCTCCAGCAGTTCCTCCAGCAGCTACTCCAGCACTAATTCCAGCAGCTCCTCCAGCAGCTCCTCCAGCACTAACTCCAGCAGCTCCTCCAGCAACTCCTCCACCACTAACTCCAGCAGTTCCTCCAGCACTAATTCCAGCAGCACCTCAAGCAGCTCCTCCAGCACTAACTCCAGCACTAACTCCAGCACTAACTCCAGCAGCTCCTCCAGCATTAACTCCAGCAGCTCCTCCAGCACTAACTCCAGCAGCTCCTCCAAGAGCTCCTCCAGCACTAACTCCAGCAGCTCCTCCAGCAGCTCATCCAGCACTAACTCCAGCAGCACCTCCAGCAGCTCCTCCAGCACTAACTCCAGCAGCTCCTCCAGCACTAGCTCCAGCAGCTCCTCCAGCCCTAACTCCAGTAGCTCCTCCAGCAGCTCCTACAGCATTAACTCCAGCAGCTCCTCCAGCAGCTCCTGCAGCAGCTCCTCCAGCACTAACTCCAGCAGCTCCTCCAGCACTAACTCCAGCAGCTCCTCCAGCACTAACTCTAGCAGCTCCTTCAGCAGCTCCTCCAGCACTATTTCCTGCAGCTCCTCAAGCAGCTCCTCCAGCAGCTCCTACAGCAGCTTCTCAAGTAGCTCCTCCAGCAATAACTCCAGCAGCTCCTTCAGCAGCTCCTTCAGCACTAACTCCAGCACTAAATCCAGCAGCTCCCCCAGCAGCTCCTCCAGCACTAACTCCAGCACTAACTCCAGCAGCTCCTCCAGCACTAACTCCAGCACTAACTCCAGCACTAACTCCAGCAACTCCTCCAGCACTAACTCCAGCAGCTCCTCCAGCACTAACTCCAGGACTAACTCCAGCAGCTCCTCCAGCAGCTCCTCCAGCAGTAACTCCAGCAGCTCCTCCAGCAGCTCCTCCAGCACTAACTCCAGCAGCTCCTCCAGCAGCTCCTCCAGCACTAACTCCAGAAGCACCTCCAGCAGCTCCTCCAGCACTAACTCCAGCAGCTCCTCCAGCACTAACTCCAGCAGTTCCCCCAGCAGTTCCTCCAGCAGCTACTCCAGCACTAATTCCAGCAGCTCCTCCAGCAGCTCCTCCAGCAGCTCCTTCAGCACTAACTCCACCAGCTCCTCCAGCAACTCCTCCACCACTAACTCCAGCAGTTCCTCCAGCACTAATTCCAGCAGCACCTCAAGCAGCTCCTCCAGCACTAACTCCAGCACTAACTCCAGCACTAACTCCAGCAGCTCCTCCAGCATTAACTCCAGCAGCTCCTCCAACACTAACTCCAGCAGCTCCTCCAAGAGCTCCTCCAGCACTTACTCCAGCAGCTCCTCCAGCAGCTCCTCCAGCACTAACTCCAGCAGCTCCTCCAGCAGCTCCTCCAGCACTAACTCCAGCACTAACTCCAGCAGCTCCTCCAGCACTAACTCCAGCACTAACTCCAGCAACTCCTCCAGCACTAACTCCAGCAGCTCCTCCAGCACTAACTCCAGCACTAACTCCAGCAGCTCCTCCAGCAGCTCCTCCAGCACTAACTCCAGCAGCTCCTCCAGCAGCTCCTTCAGCACTAACTCCAGCAGCTCCTCCAGCAACTCCTCCACCACTAACTCCAGCAGCTCCTCCAGCACTAATTCGAGCAGCACCTCAAGCAGCTCCTCCAGCACTAACTCAAGCACTAACTCCAGCACTAACTCCAGCAGCTCCTCCAGCACTAACTCCAGCAGCTCCTCCAGCACTAACTCCAGCAGCTCCTCCAGCAACTCTTCCAGCACTAACTCCAGCAGCTCCTCCAGCACTAACTCCAGCAGTTCCTCCAGCAGCTCCTCCAGAAGCTCCTCCAGCAGCTCCGCCAGCAGCTCCTCCAGCACTAACTCCAGCAGCTCCTCCCGCAGCTCCTCCAGCACTAACTCCAGCAGCTCCTCCAGCACTAACTCCAGCACTAACTCCAGCAGCTCCTCCAGCAGCTCCTCCAGCACTAACTCCAGCAGCTCCTCCAGCACTAACTCTAGCAGCTCCTTCAGCAGCTCCTCCAGCACTATTTCCTGCAGCTCCTCAAGCAGCTCCTCCAGCACTAACTCCAGCAGCTCCTCCAGCAGCTCCTCCAGCACTTACTCCAGCAGCTCCTCCAGCAGCTCCTCCAGCACTAACTCCAGCAGCTCCTCCAGCAGCTCCTCCAGCACTAACTCCAGCACTAACTCCAGCAGCTCCTCCAGCACTAACTCCAGCACTAACTCCAGCAACTCCTCCAGCACTAACTCCAGCAGCTCCTCCAGCACTAACTACAGCACTAACTCCAGCAGCTCCTCCAGCACTAACTCCAGCACTAACTCCAGCAGCTCATCCTGCACTAACTCCAGCAGCTCCTCCAGCAACTCTTCCAGCACTAACTCCAGCAGCTCCTCCAGCACCAACTCCAGCAGTTCCTCCAGCAGCTCCTCCAGAAGCTCCTCCAGCAGCTCCGCCAGCAGCTCCTCCAGCACTAACTCCAGCAGCTCCTCCAGCAGCTCCTCCAGCACTAACTCCAGCAGCTCCTCCAGCAACTCTTCCAGCACTAACTCCAGCAGCTCCTCCAGCACTAACTCCAGCAGTTCCTCCAGCAGCTCCTCCAGAAGCTCCTCCAGCAGCTCCGCCAGCAGCTCCTCCAGCACTAACTCCAGAAGCACCTCCAGCAGCTCCTCCAGCACTAACTCCAGTAGCTCCTCCAGCACTAACTCCAGCAGCTCCTCCAGCACTAACTCCAGCAGCTCCTCCAGCACTAACTCCAGCAGCTCCTCCAGCAGCTCCTCCAGCACTAACTCCAGCACTAACTCCAGCAGCTCCTCCAGCACTAACTCCAGCACTAACTCCAGCAACTCCTCCAGCAGCTCCTCCAGCAGCTCCCCCAGCACTAACTCCAGCAGCCCCTCCAGCAGCTCCTCCAGCACTAACTCCAGTAGCTCCTCGAGCAGCTCCTCCAGCACTAACTCCAGCACTAACTCCAGCAGCTCCTCCAGCAGCTCCTCCAGCAGCTCCTCCAGCACTAACTCCAGCAGCTCCTCCAGCAGCTCCTCCAGTAGCTCCTCCAGCACTAACTCCAGCAGCTCCTCCAGCACTAACTCCAGCAGCTCCTCCAGCACTAACTCCAGCAGCTCCTCCAGCAGCTCCTCCAGCACTAACTCCAGCAGCTCCTCCAGCACTAACTCCAGCACTAACTCCAGCAGCTCCTCCAGCACTAACTCCAGCAGCACCTCCAGCAGCTCCTCCTGCACTATCTCCAGCAGCTCCTCCAGCAGCTCATACAGCACTAACTCCAGCAGCACCTCCAGCAGCTCCTCCAGCACTAACTCCAGCAGCTCCTCCAGTACTAACTCCAGCAGTTCCTCCAGCACTAACTCCAGCAGCTACTCCAGCACTAATTCCAGCAGCACCTCAAGCAGCTCCTCCAGCACTAACTCCAGCACTAACTCCAGCAACTCCTCCAGCAGCTCCTCCAGCAGCTCCCCCAGCACTAACTCCAGCAGCCCCTCCAGCAGCTCCTCCAGCACTAACTCCAGTAGCTCCTCGAGCAGCTCCTCCAGCACTAACTCCAGCACTAACTCCAGCAGCTCCTCCAGCAGCTCCTCCAGCAGCTCCTCCAGCACTAACTCCAGCAGCTCCTCCAGCAGCTCCTCCAGTAGCTCCTCCAGCACTAACTCCAGCAGCTCCTCCAGCACTAACTCCAGCAGCTCCTCCAGCACTAACTCCAGCAGCTCCTCCAGCAGCTCCTCCAGCACTAACTCCAGCAGCTCCTCCAGCACTAACTCCAGCACTAACTCCAGCAGCTCCTCCAGCACTAACTCCAGCAGCACCTCCAGCAGCTCCTCCTGCACTATCTCCAGCAGCTCCTCCAGCAGCTCATACAGCACTAACTCCAGCAGCACCTCCAGCAGCTCCTCCAGCACTAACTCCAGCAGCTCCTCCAGTACTAACTCCAGCAGTTCCTCCAGCACTAACTCCAGCAGCTACTCCAGCACTAATTCCAGCAGCACCTCAAGCAGCTCCTCCAGCACTAACTCCAGCAGCTCCTCCAGCAGCTCCTCCAGCAGCTCCTCCAGCACTAACTCCAGCAGCTCCTCCAGCAGCTCCTCCAGCACTAACTCCAGCAGCACCTCCAGCAGCTCCTCCAGCACTAACTCCAGCAGCTCCTCCAGCACTAGCTCCAGCAGCTCCTCCAGCCCTAACTCCAGTAGCTCCTCCAGCAGCTCCTACAGCACTAACTCCAGCAGCTCCTCCAGCAGCTCCTGCAGCAGCTCCTCCAGCACTAACTCCAGCAGCTCCTCCAGCACTAACTCCAGCAGCTCCTCCAGCACTAACTCTAGCAGCTCCTTCAGCAGCTCCTCCAGCACTATTTCCTGCAGCTCCTCAAGCAGCTCCTCCAGCAGCTTCTCAAGTAGCTCCTCCAGCACTAACTCCAGCAGCTCCTCCAGCAGCTCCTCCAGCACTAACTCCAGCACTAACTCCAGCAGCTGCCCCAGCAGCTCCTCCAGCACTAACTCCAGCACTAACTCCAGCAGCTCCTCCAGCACTAACTCCAGCAACTCCTCCAGCACTAACTCCAGCAGCTCCTCCAGCACTAACTCCAGGTCTAACTCCAGCAGTCCCTCCAGCAGCTCCTCCAGCACTAACTCCAGCAGCTCCTCCAGCAGCTCCTCCAGCACTAACTCCAGCAGCTCCTCCAGCAGCTCCTCCAGCACTAACTCCAGAAGCACCTCCAGCAGCTCCTCCAGCACTAACTCCAGTAGCTCCTCCAGCACTAACTCCAGCAGCTCCTCCAGCACTAACTCCAGCAGCTCCTCCAGCACTAACTCCAGCAGCTCCTCCAGCAGCTCCTCCAGCAGTTCCTCCAGCACTAACTCCAGCAGCTCCTCCAGCACTAACTCCAGCACTAACTCCAGTAGCTCCTCCAGCACTAAATCCAGCAGCACCTCCAGCAGCTCCTCCTGCACTATCTCCAGCAGCTCCTCCAGCAGCTCATACAGCACTAACTCCAGCAGCACCTCCAGCAGCTCCTCCAGCAGCACCTCCAGCAGCTCCTCCAGCACTAACTCCAGCAGCTCCTCCAGTACTAACTCCAGCAGTTCCTCCAGCACTAACTCCAGCAGCTCCTCCAGCACTAACTCCAGAAGCACCTCCAGCAGCTCCTCCAGCACTAACTCCAGTAGCTCCTCCAGCACTAACTCCAGCAGCTCCTCCAGCACTAACTCCAGCAGCTCCTCCAGCACTAACTCCAGCAGCTCCTCCAGCAGCTCCTCCAGCAGTTCCTCCAGCACTAACTCCAGCAGCTCCTCCAGCACTAACTCCAGCACTAACTCCAGCAGCTCCTCCAGCACTAACTCCAGCAGCACCTCCAGCAGCTCCTCCTGCACTATCTCCAGCAGCTCCTCCAGCAGCTCATACAGCATTAACTCCAGCAGCACCTCCAGCAGCTCCTCCAGCAGCACCTCCAGCAGCTCCTCCAGCACTAACTCCAGCAGCTCCTCCAGTACTAACTCCAGCAGTTCCTCCAGCACTAACTCCAGCAGCTACTCCAGCACTAATTCCAGCAGCACCTCAAGCAGCTCCTCCAGCACTAACTCCAGCAGCTCCTCCAGCAGCTCCTCCAGCAGCTCCTCCAGCACTAACTCCAGCAGCTCCTCCAGCAGCTCCTCCAGCACTAACTCCAGCAGCACCTCCAGCAGCTCCTCCAGCACTAACTCCAACAGCTCCTCCAGCACTAGCTCCAGCAGCTCCTCCAGCCCTAACTCCAGTAGCTCCTCCAGCAGCTCCTACAGCACTAACTCCAGCAGCTCCTCCAGCAGCTCCTGCAGCAGCTCCTCCAGCACTAACTCCAGCAGCTCCTCCAGCACTAACTCCAGCAGCTCCTCCAGCACTAACTCTAGCAGCTCCTTCAGCAGCTCCTCCAGCACTATTTCCTGCAGCTCCTCAAGCAGCTCCTCCAGCAGCTCCTACAGCAGCTTCTCAAGTAGCTCCTCCAGCACTAACTCCAGCAGCTCCTCCAGCAGCTCCTCCAGCACTAACTCCAGCACTAACTCCAGCAGCTCCCCCAGCAGCTCCTCCAGCACTAACTCCAGCACTAACTCCAGCAGCTCCTCCAGCACTAACTCCAGCAACTCCTCCAGCACTAACTCCAGCTGCTCCTCCAGCACTAACTCCAGGACTAACTCCAGCAGCACCTCCAGCAGCTCCTCCAGCACTAACTCCAGCAGCTCCTCCAGCAGCTCCTCCAGCACTAACTCCAGCAGCTCCTCCAGCAGCTCCTCCAGCACTAACTCCAGAAGCACCTCCAGCAGCTCCTCCAGCACTAACTCCAGCAGCTCCTCCAGCACTAACTACAGCAGGTCCTCCAGCAGTTCCTCCAGCAGCTACTCCAGCACTAATTCCAGCAGCTCCTCCAGCAGCTCCTCCAGCACTAACTCCAGCAGCTCCTCCAGCAACTCCTCCACCACTAACTCCAGCAGTTCCTCCAGCACTAATTCCAGCAGCACCTCAAGCAGCTCCTCCAGCACTAACTCCAGCACTAACTCCAGCACTAACTCCAGCAGCTCCTCCAGCATTAACTCCAGCAGCTCCTCCAGCACTAACTCCAGCAGCTCCTCCAAGAGCTCCTCCAGCACTAACTCCAGCAGCTCCTCCAGCAGCTCATCCAGCACTAACTCCAGCAGCACCTCCAGCAGCTCCTCCAGCACTAACTCCAGCAGCTCCTCCAGCACTAGCTCCAGCAGCTCCTCCAGCCCTAACTCCAGTAGCTCCTCCAGCAGCTCCTACAGCACTAACTCCAGCAGCTCCTCCAGCAGCTCCTGCAGCAGCTCCTCCAGCACTAACTCCAGCAGCTCCTCCAGCACTAACTCCAGCAGCTCCTCCAGCACTAACTCTAGCAGCTCCTTCAGCAGCTCCTCCAGCACTATTTCCTGCAGCTCCTCAAGCAGCTCCTCCAGCAGCTCCTACAGCAGCTTCTCAAGTAGCTCCTCCAGCAATAACTCCAGCAGCTCCTTCAGCAGCTCCTTCAGCACTAACTCCAGCACTAACTCCAGCAGCTCCCCCAGCAGCTCCTCCAGCACTAACTCCAGCACTAACTCCAGCAGCTCCTCCAGCACTAACTCCAGCACTAACTCCAGCACTAACTCCAGCAACTCCTCCAGCACTAACTCCAGCAGCTCCTCCAGCACTAACTCCAGGACTAACTCCAGCAGCTCCTCCAGCAGCTCCTCCAGCAGTAACTCCAGCAGCTCCTCCAGCAGCTCCTCCAGCACTAACTCCAGCAGCTCCTCCAGCAGCTCCTCCAGCACTAACTCCAGAAGCACCTCCAGCAGCTCCTCCAGCACTAACTCCAGCAGCTCCTCCAGCACTAACTCCAGCAGTTCCCCCAGCAGTTCCTCCAGCAGCTACTCCAGCACTAATTCCAGCAGCTCCTCCAGCAGCTCCTCCAGCAGCTCCTTCAGCACTAACTCCACCAGCTCCTCCAGCAACTCCTCCACCACTAACTCCAGCAGTTCCTCCAGCACTAATTCCAGCAGCACCTCAAGCAGCTCCTCCAGCACTAACTCCAGCACTAACTCCAGCACTAACTCCAGCAGCTCCTCCAGCATTAACTCCAGCAGCTCCTCCAACACTAACTCCAGCAGCTCCTCCAAGAGCTCCTCCAGCACTTACTCCAGCAGCTCCTCCAGCAGCTCCTCCAGCACTAACTCCAGCAGCTCCTCCAGCAGCTCCTCCAGCACTAACTCCAGCACTAACTCCAGCAGCTCCTCCAGCACTAACTCCAGCACTAACTCCAGCAACTCCTCCAGCACTAACTCCAGCAGCTCCTCCAGCACTAACTCCAGCACTAACTCCAGCAGCTCCTCCAGCAGCTCCTCCAGCACTAACTCCAGCAGCTCCTCCAGCAGCTCCTTCAGCACTAACTCCAGCAGCTCCTCCAGCAACTCCTCCACCACTAACTCCAGCAGCTCCTCCAGCACTAATTCGAGCAGCACCTCAAGCAGCTCCTCCAGCACTAACTCAAGCACTAACTCCAGCACTAACTCCAGCAGCTCCTCCAGCACTAACTCCAGCAGCTCCTCCAGCACTAACTCCAGCAGCTCCTCCAGCAACTCTTCCAGCACTAACTCCAGCAGCTCCTCCAGCACTAACTCCAGCAGTTCCTCCAGCAGCTCCTCCAGAAGCTCCTCCAGCAGCTCCGCCAGCAGCTCCTCCAGCACTAACTCCAGCAGCTCCTCCCGCAGCTCCTCCAGCACTAACTCCAGCAGCTCCTCCAGCACTAACTCCAGCACTAACTCCAGCAGCTCCTCCAGCAGCTCCTCCAGCACTAACTCCAGCAGCTCCTCCAGCACTAACTCTAGCAGCTCCTTCAGCAGCTCCTCCAGCACTATTTCCTGCAGCTCCTCAAGCAGCTCCTCCAGCACTAACTCCAGCAGCTCCTCCAGCAGCTCCTCCAGCACTTACTCCAGCAGCTCCTCCAGCAGCTCCTCCAGCACTAACTCCAGCAGCTCCTCCAGCAGCTCCTCCAGCACTAACTCCAGCACTAACTCCAGCAGCTCCTCCAGCACTAACTCCAGCACTAACTCCAGCAACTCCTCCAGCACTAACTCCAGCAGCTCCTCCAGCACTAACTACAGCACTAACTCCAGCAGCTCCTCCAGCACTAACTCCAGCAGCTCATCCTGCACTAACTCCAGCAGCTCCTCCAGCAACTCTTCCAGCACTAACTCCAGCAGCTCCTCCAGCACCAACTCCAGCAGTTCCTCCAGCAGCTCCTCCAGAAGCTCCTCCAGTAGCTCCGCCAGCAGCTCCTCCAGCACTAACTCCAGCAGCTCCTCCCGCAGCTCCTCCAGCACTAACTCCAGCAGCTCCCCCAGCACTAACTCCAGCACTAACTCCAGCAGCTCCTCCAGCAGCTCCTCCAGCACTATCTCCAGAAGCACCTCCAGCAGCTCCTCCAGCACTAACTGCAGCAGCTCCTCCAGCACTAACTCCAGCAGTTCCTCCAGCACTAACTCCAGCAGCTACTCCAGAACTAATTCCAGCAGCTCCTCCAGCAGCTCCTCCAGCAGCTCCTTCAGCACTAACTCCAGCAGCTCCTCCAGCAACTCCTCCACCACTAACTCCAGCAGCTCCTCCAGCACTAATTCCAGCAGCACCTCAAGCAGCTCCTCCAGCACTAACTCCAGCACTAACTCCAGCACTAACTCCAGCAGCTCCTCCAGCAGCTCCCCCAGCACTAACTCCAGCAGCTCCTCCAGCACTAACTCCAGCAGCTCCTCCAGCAGCTCCTCCAGCACTAACTCCAGAAGCACCTCCAGCAGCTCCTCCAGCACTAACTCCAGCAGCTCCTCCAGCACTAACTCCAGCAGTTCCTCCAGCACTAACTCCAGCAGCTACTCCAGCAGCTCCTCCAGCAGCTCCTCCAGCACTAACTCCAGCAGCTCCTCCAGCAACTCCTCCACCACTAACTCCAGCAACTCCTCCAGCACTAACTCCAGCAACTCCTCCAGCACTAACTACAGCACTAACTCCAGCAGCTCCTCCAGCAGCTCCCCCAGCACTAACTCCAGCAGCTCCTACAGCAGCTCCTCCAGCACTAACTCCAGCAGCTCCTCCAGCAGCTCCTCCAGCACTAACTGCAGCAGCTCCTCCAGCACTAACTCCAGCAGTTCCTCCAGCACTAACTCCAGCAGCTACTCCAGAACTAATTCCAGCAGCTCCTCCAGCAGCTCCTTCAGCACTAATTCCAGCAGCTCCTCCAGCACTAATTCCAGCAGCACCTCCAGCACTAATTCCAGCAGCACCTCAAGCAGCTCCTCCAGCACTAACTCCAGCACTAACTCCAGCACTAACTCCAGCAGCTCCTCCAGCACTAACTCCAGCAGCTCCTCCAGCACTAACTCCAGCACTAACTCCAGCAGCTCATCCTGCACTAACTCCAGTAGCTCCTCCAGCAACTCTTCCAGCACTAACTCCAGCAGCTCCTCCAGCACTAACTCCAGCAGTTCCTCCAGCAGCTCCTCCAGAAGCTCCTCCAGCAGCTCCGCCAGCAGCTCCTCCAGCACTAACTCCAGCAGCTCCTCCCGCAGCTCCTCCAGCACTAATTCCAGCAGCTCCTACAGCACTAACTCCAGCACCACCTCCAGCAGCTCCTCCAGCACTAACTCCAGCAGCTCCTCCAGCACTAACTCCAGCACTAACTCCAGTAGCTCCTCGAGCAGCTCCTCCAGCACTAACTCCAGCAGCTCCTCCAGCAGCTCCTCCAGCAGCTCCTCCAGCAGCTCCTCCAGCACTAACTCCAGCAGCTCCTCCAGCAGCTCCTCCAGTAGCTCCTCCAGCACTAACTCCAGCAGCTCCTCCAGCACTAACTCCAGCAGCTCCTCCAGCAGCTCCTCCAGCAGTTCCTCCAGCACTAACTCCAGCATTAACTCCAGCAGCTCCTCCAGCACTAACTCCAGCACTAACTCCAGCAGCTCCTCCAGCAGCTCCTCCAGCACTAACTCCAGCACTAACTCCAGCACTAACTCCAGCAGCTCCTCCAGCAGCTCCTCCAGCACTAACTCCAGCAGCTCCCCCAGCAGCTCCTCCAGCACTAACTCCAGCACTAACTCCAGCAGCTCCTCCAGCACTAACTCCAGCAACTCCTCCAGCACTAACCCCAGCAGCTCCTCCAGCACTATCTCCAGGACTAACTCCAGCAGCTCCTCCAGCAGCTCCTCCAGCACTAACTCCAGCAGCTCCTCCAGCAGCTCCTCCAGCACTAACTCCAGCAGCTCCTCCAGCAGCTCCTCCAGCACTAACTCCAGAAGCACCTCCAGCAGCTCCTCCAGCACTAACTCCAGCAGCTCCTCCAGCACTAACTACAGCAGGTCCTCCAGCAGTTCCTCCAGCAGCTACTCCAGCACTAATTCCAGCAGCTCCTCCAGCAGCTCCTCCAGCACTAACTCCAGCAGCTCCTCCAGCAACTCCTCCACCACTAACTCCAGCAGTTCCTCCAGCACTAATTCCAGCAGCACCTCAAGCAGCTCCTCCAGCACTAACTCCAGCACTAACTCCAGCACTAACTCCAGCAGCTCCTCCAGCATTAACTCCAGCAGCTCCTCCAGCACTAACTCCAGCAGCTCCTCCAAGAGCTCCTCCAGCACTAACTCCAGCAGCTCCTCCAGCAGCTCATCCAGCACTAACTCCAGCAGCACCTCCAGCAGCTCCTCCAGCACTAACTCCAGCAGCTCCTCCAGCACTAGCTCCAGCAGCTCCTCCAGCCCTAACTCCAGTAGCTCCTCCAGCAGCTCCTACAGCACTAACTCCAGCAGCTCCTCCAGCAGCTCCTGCAGCAGCTCCTCCAGCACTAACTCCAGCAGCTCCTCCAGCACTAACTCCAGCAGCTCCTCCAGCACTAACTCTAGCAGCTCCTTCAGCAGCTCCTCCAGCACTATTTCCTGCAGCTCCTCAAGCAGCTCCTCCAGCAGCTCCTACAGCAGCTTCTCAAGTAGCTCCTCCAGCAATAACTCCAGCAGCTCCTTCAGCAGCTCCTTCAGCACTAACTCCAGCACTAAATCCAGCAGCTCCCCCAGCAGCTCCTCCAGCACTAACTCCAGCACTAACTCCAGCAGCTCCTCCAGCACTAACTCCAGCACTAACTCCAGCACTAACTCCAGCAACTCCTCCAGCACTAACTCCAGCAGCTCCTCCAGCACTAACTCCAGGACTAACTCCAGCAGCTCCTCCAGCAGCTCCTCCAGCAGTAACTCCAGCAGCTCCTCCAGCAGCTCCTCCAGCACTAACTCCAGCAGCTCCTCCAGCAGCTCCTCCAGCACTAACTCCAGAAGCACCTCCAGCAGCTCCTCCAGCACTAACTCCAGCAGCTCCTCCAGCACTAACTCCAGCAGTTCCCCCAGCAGTTCCTCCAGCAGCTACTCCAGCACTAATTCCAGCAGCTCCTCCAGCAGCTCCTCCAGCAGCTCCTTCAGCACTAACTCCACCAGCTCCTCCAGCAACTCCTCCACCACTAACTCCAGCAGTTCCTCCAGCACTAATTCCAGCAGCACCTCAAGCAGCTCCTCCAGCACTAACTCCAGCACTAACTCCAGCACTAACTCCAGCAGCTCCTCCAGCATTAACTCCAGCAGCTCCTCCAACACTAACTCCAGCAGCTCCTCCAAGAGCTCCTCCAGCACTTACTCCAGCAGCTCCTCCAGCAGCTCCTCCAGCACTAACTCCAGCAGCTCCTCCAGCAGCTCCTCCAGCACTAACTCCAGCACTAACTCCAGCAGCTCCTCCAGCACTAACTCCAGCACTAACTCCAGCAACTCCTCCAGCACTAACTCCAGCAGCTCCTCCAGCACTAACTCCAGCACTAACTCCAGCAGCTCCTCCAGCAGCTCCTCCAGCACTAACTCCAGCAGCTCCTCCAGCAGCTCCTTCAGCACTAACTCCAGCAGCTCCTCCAGCAACTCCTCCACCACTAACTCCAGCAGCTCCTCCAGCACTAATTCGAGCAGCACCTCAAGCAGCTCCTCCAGCACTAACTCAAGCACTAACTCCAGCACTAACTCCAGCAGCTCCTCCAGCACTAACTCCAGCAGCTCCTCCAGCACTAACTCCAGCAGCTCCTCCAGCAACTCTTCCAGCACTAACTCCAGCAGCTCCTCCAGCACTAACTCCAGCAGTTCCTCCAGCAGCTCCTCCAGAAGCTCCTCCAGCAGCTCCGCCAGCAGCTCCTCCAGCACTAACTCCAGCAGCTCCTCCCGCAGCTCCTCCAGCACTAACTCCAGCAGCTCCTCCAGCACTAACTCCAGCACTAACTCCAGCAGCTCCTCCAGCAGCTCCTCCAGCACTAACTCCAGCAGCTCCTCCAGCACTAACTCTAGCAGCTCCTTCAGCAGCTCCTCCAGCACTATTTCCTGCAGCTCCTCAAGCAGCTCCTCCAGCACTAACTCCAGCAGCTCCTCCAGCAGCTCCTCCAGCACTTACTCCAGCAGCTCCTCCAGCAGCTCCTCCAGCACTAACTCCAGCAGCTCCTCCAGCAGCTCCTCCAGCACTAACTCCAGCACTAACTCCAGCAGCTCCTCCAGCACTAACTCCAGCACTAACTCCAGCAACTCCTCCAGCACTAACTCCAGCAGCTCCTCCAGCACTAACTACAGCACTAACTCCAGCAGCTCCTCCAGCACTAACTCCAGCACTAACTCCAGCAGCTCATCCTGCACTAACTCCAGCAGCTCCTCCAGCAACTCTTCCAGCACTAACTCCAGCAGCTCCTCCAGCACCAACTCCAGCAGTTCCTCCAGCAGCTCCTCCAGAAGCTCCTCCAGCAGCTCCGCCAGCAGCTCCTCCAGCACTAACTCCAGCAGCTCCTCCAGCAGCTCCTCCAGCACTAACTCCAGCAGCTCCTCCAGCAACTCTTCCAGCACTAACTCCAGCAGCTCCTCCAGCACTAACTCCAGCAGTTCCTCCAGCAGCTCCTCCAGAAGCTCCTCCAGCAGCTCCGCCAGCAGCTCCTCCAGCACTAACTCCAGCAGCTCCTCCCGCAGCTCCTCCAGCACTAACTCCAGCAGCTCCTCCAGCACTAACTCCAGCACTAACTCCAGCAGCTCCTCCAGCAGCTCCTCCAGCACTAACTCCAGCAGCTCCTCCAGCACTAACTCTAGCAGCTCCTTCAGCAGCTCCTCCAGCACTATTTCCTGCAGCTCCTCAAGCAGCTCCTCCAGCACTAACTCCAGCAGCTCCTCCAGCAGCTCCTCCAGCACTTACTCCAGCAGCTCCTCCAGCAGCTCCTCCAGCACTAACTCCAGCAGCTCCTCCAGCAGCTCCTCCAGCACTAACTCCAGCACTAACTCCAGCAGCTCCTCCAGCACTAACTCCAGCACTAACTCCAGCAACTCCTCCAGCACTAACTCCAGCAGCTCCTCCAGCACTAACTACAGCACTAACTCCAGCAGCTCCTCCAGCACTAACTCCAGCACTAACTCCAGCAGCTCATCCTGCACTAACTCCAGCAGCTCCTCCAGCAACTCTTCCAGCACTAACTCCAGCAGCTCCTCCAGCACCAACTCCAGCAGTTCCTCCAGCAGCTCCTCCAGAAGCTCCTCCAGCAGCTCCGCCAGCAGCTCCTCCAGCACTAACTCCAGCAGCTCCTCCCGCAGCTCCTCCAGCACTAACTCCAGCAGCTCCCCCAGCACTAACTCCAGCACTAACTCCAGCAGCTCCTCCAGCAGCTCCTCCAGCACTAACTACAGCAATAACTCCTCTCACTTCCGGTGTGAGTGTGTGTGACGTGAGTGGAGGTGGTGGTTGGCGTGTGAGTGGCGCGGAGTTTTGAATGGTTTTCTGTCTTTGATTTTTGGGATTCTTCTCTGTCTTCTGCATCTGTTCTATGTGCATGATCAGGTAAGTGTTAATCAAACTTGTATCGAGTGTTGACAGGGTTTTGTGGAGGAATGGCGTCCTCCGAGACGCCACCTCCGTCTATCCGGCAGGGAGCGAGGATCGTCCCGCCGGATAGTAGTGTTTCTGTGGAGGAGGTTCTCCTGGCTGTCGGTGAGCAGGTAGGACATGACAACCTGTCCTTTGCGTCCAGAATGAATAAGGCCGTAGTGGTGTTTGTAAAGGACGAGCCGCTGGTCCATCAGCTGGTGCAGAGCGGCGTGTTTATTCGGGATTTGTTTGTGCAAGTTTCTCCGCTGTCAACTCCCTCCACACGGATCACCGTATCAGGGGTTCCACCCTTCATTCCCAACGAGTCGCTGGAAAAAGAACTCCGGAGGTTCGGAAAGTTTGCCAGTGGATTCAGAACCGTCAGTCTGGGATGTAAAGATCCCAAACTGAAGCATGTTCAGTCTCTGAGGCGGCAGGTGTTCATGTTCCTGGACTCGCCCACACAGACACTGGAAGTGTCATTTAGAGTGAAGTTTGGGGATGGATCTTACATGATATATGCCAGCTCGGGACAGCTCAAATGTTTTGAATGTGGGGATGTAGGACATAAACGCTTTGCGTGTCCGCACAGGCAGCAGGCTGCGGGTTCTGCGGGTTCTGCGTCTGAAGCGCCAGGCGGCTCCGCCCGCGCAGCCGCGGCGGGAGCCGCTGATCGCGCGGATGCGGCCGGCAGCTCTGCGCACACTGAGGCGGCGGCTGAAGCCGCTGTAGTTCCAGATGAACCCGGTACCAGCGCGGCGGCTGGTGCTACTGCTTCAGTGTCCAATGACAGTGAGCAGCTCCAGGTTTGTGCAGCTGCAGAGAGTCTGAGCAGCTCTCAGCCTGCAGATGTAGCTCAGCCCGTGGAGGAAGCAGCTGGTTCTGCAGACAGACCTGCATCTGTGAACACCTCTGAAGAGCAGGGTGTGATCAGTAGCCAGGTATCATGTGAGGGGGAGGATGACATGGAGTATGGCTCTGATCTGGAGTCAGTCTCAGATACTGCTTCTGTCTGTGAGGCAAACAGGAGTATGGATCTATACTCACTGGAGGACATCAATAACTTTCTTGACGCCACGTACAAAAAGTCCTGTAATGTCAGGGATTTTTTTCAGTAACACTGACAAATTCATGAAATCTGTTAGCGTTCTACAGAGATCGGTGGGTTTTGACATGTTAGATGAAAAGAAACGTTTCCGCCTCAAAAAACATGTCACTATTCTGAGAAAAGAACAGGGAAAAGGTAAAAAAACAGGTAAAGTAGTTAGGAAGACCAGAAAATAAATGATCATGCATCACACGGTGTTTTCCTCCATTTACTGTCTTTTGTCTGTTTCTTTCTGTCTGTCTCTCCTCTCTGACCTTTTTATGCAGAGCCTAAAAGTTGGATCTTTAAACATTAATGGTGGGAGGGACAGCCATAAGAGGGCTTTAATTTCAGAGGTCTCCTCTCAGAAGAGACTTGATGTGCTGTTTTTGCAGGAGACGCATACAGGTCCAGCAGATGAGACAGATTGGGGTTTATGGTGGGAGGGCTCCTACATCCTCAGCCATGGTAGCAACATCAGTGCAGGTGTGGCTGTATTGTTCAGGAACACTGCAAATGCTACTGTCCTATCTTCTGCTGAGGTGGTAAAGGGGCGGCTTTTAATTGTGAGGGCAGAAATAGAGGGCTCTGTCTTCTGTTTTATAAATATTTATGCTCCTAATCAAGGCCCTGAAAGAGTAGCTTTCTTTACTCTCCTGGATAAAGAGTTAAGAAATTACCAACAGGAACAGTTGATTTTAGCTGGGGATTTTAATTGCACTTTGAACTTTACAATGGACAGGATAGGCGAGGAGCCCCACCCACAGTCAGCTCAGAGCCTTAACACCATCATCACACACCTGGACCTCCTAGACACGTGGAGAGTCAAACATGCACAGTCCAGACAGTACACATGGGTGAGGGTCCGTAACAACGGAGTCAGAGCAGCCAGGCTAGACAGGATGTACATCTCTCCTAGTCTTAGCTCAAGGTTGCTACACAGTCACATCAGTCCAGTTGGCTTTACTGATCACCATTTGGTCAGTATTGATTTGGTCATTTCACCAGGAGAGAGGGTCAAGTCGTACTGGTCTTTTAACAATAAACTTCTCCAAGATGATGCTTTCTGTCAGAGTTTTAAGCTTTTTTGGGAGCAGTGGAAAAATAGAAAGCAGGAGTTTGGTTCCTTGAAGTTGTGGTGGGAGGTTGGCAAGGCACAGATTTGTGTCTTCTGTCAACAATATACCTCCAATTCCACAGCTAAGATCAAGGCAACAGTCCAGCAGCTTGAAGCCAGTATTGGGAGCATTCAGGAGGGGCTACGGAGGGACTCCGATCCCAGTGCTGGTGACATGCTGCGGGAAAAGAGGGAGGAGTTGTGTGGTTTCTTGAATGAGCGAGTGAAGGGAGCTCTCGTCAGGGCTCGCTTCGTCCAGCTTAAGAACATGGATGCTCCGACCTCTTTCTTTTTTAACTTGGAGAGGTCGGTAGCACAGAGGAAGCAGATGACATGTCTTAAGCTACCGGGAGGCAGAGTAACCACCAGCCCTTGCGAGATGAGACGCCATGCAATGGATTTTTATACGGCTCTATTTGGGGCGGAGCCATGCAGCATGGAGTGCCGTGAGGAACTTTTTGACAATCTCCCCCAACTCAGCTCTGATGAGAAAGCGGCTCTGGATTCTGACCTGACTCTGGAGGAGCTGACGGACGCAGTTCAGCAGATGTCATCAGGACGGGCACCAGGGATTGATGGCCTCTCTGCTGATTTTTTCAAGGTTTTTTGGGACACTTTTGGCCCTGATTTTCATTCAGTGGTGATGGAGTCCTTTAAAGAAGGAACACTTCCTGTTTCTTGTCAGCGGGCGGTGCTCTCTCTGCTGCCTAAGAAGGGAGATCTGGCCTTACTAAAAAACTGGAGACCAGTTGCGCTTCTTTGCACGGACTATAAGGTTCTTTCTAGAGCCTTATCCAACAGGCTCAAGGGTGTTTTGGACGTCATTGTTAATTCAGACCAAACGTACTGTGTACCGGACAGGACAATCATGGACAACATCTTCCTCATGCGTGATATTATTGATTTGTGCAGGACTCAAAATGATGTCAATTTTGGTGTTGTTTCCCTGGATCAAGAGAAAGCTTTTGATCGAGTGGATCACTCCTTTTTGTTTTCTGCACTTAGGGCTTTTGGTTTTGGTGGTGGTTTTTTGAGATGGATTGGTTTATTGTACAATGGGGCACAGTGTATGGTTAAGATGGGGGCTGGGCTGAGTCGGCCAATCCCTGTACAGCGAGGGATCAGACAAGGCTGTCCGATTTCAGGGCAGTTATTTAGTCTTGCCATCGAGCCCTTGCTGTGCAGGTTGAGGGGTCGGCTCAGTGGTCTCTCCCTGCCTGGATCCGTGAACCCTGATCGTCCTCTTGTTGTCTCTGCCTATGCAGATGATGTTAATATCTTTATCATGAGTCAGGAGGATGTTCGGGGTTTAGAGGATAGTCTGTCTCTCTATGAAAGGGCCTCATCTGCACGGGTGAATTGGGGTAAAAGTGAGGCTTTGTTGGTGGGACAGTGGAGGGGTCAGACAGTCCCCACTCTACCTGGAGGACTTGAGTGGGGGAGAGCGGGGCTGAAGGTACTGGGAGTGTTTTTGGGCACTGAGGCTTTCCAAGCAAAGAACTGGGAGGGAGTGAAGGAGAAAGTGTGCGCTCGGTTGTCTAAATGGACATGGTTGCTGCCCCAGTTGTCGTATAGGGGAAGAATTCTGGTTGCCAATAACTTGGTCGCCTCGACTCTTTGGCACAGACTCATTGCTCTGACGCCACCAGCAGGTTTGATAGAGGACATCCAACAGGCCATCGTCAACTTCTTCTGGTCCGGTAGACACTGGGTCCGGGCAGCAGCCCTCTATCTGCCTGTGGTTGAAGGGGGCCAGGGGCTTATCAACATCAAGGCCAAAATCGCTGCTTTTAGGCTACAGACTGCGCAGAGGCTCCTTTACACCTGTGGCCCCGCCTGGCTCGATACAGCTCGTCTGCTGCTGAGAAGAGCTGGGCGTTTGGGGTACGACAAGCAGCTTTTCCTCCTACAGCAGACGGGTTTGGACACTGCTGGGCTTACGCCTTTTTACGATTCTGTGCTGCAGGCATGGCGGATTTTGAACACCACACGAGCCACCAGGGTGACTCCAGGAATGTGGGTATTTGAGGAGCCTCTGTTTTTTAATGACTTTCTGAGGACTCAGACGCTGCAGTCTGCCAGCCTGCGAGCCAGTCTCAGAGTGGCTGGCTGTACCAAACTGGGCCATCTGCTGGGGATGACTGCAACATCAATGGACGCTCTGAGAGAGAGCAGCGGCATCACCTCTATCAGACTCATCAGAAGAGTGGTGGACGAGGTCTGTGCTGCCCTGCCACAGCCCCTCAGGGAGTTTGCTGAAGACCGGACTCTGTGTGGCCAGTGGAGCGGGGAGTCGGTGTACAGTTTCCCCACCCTGGTCATCTCCCCAGCTGTGGGGGAGTGGAAGGAGGGTGAGGGGCAGCTGTTGTCCTTCACGACACTTCACCTGGACACGTTTCATGATGCTGGGAAGAAGGACATCTACCACGCCTGTGTCAAGGTTTTGAATCTGTGGTTGTTGGATGGAGTTAGGGAGTCGAGGTGGGCTGGGTTTTTTGGTCCAGATGATTCCCCGAAAGGCAGCTGGCGGTGCCTGTACAAGCTGCCTGTTGAAAAGCGGACAGCAGATCTCCAGTGGAGGATTGTACACGGTGCTATAGCCACGAACAGATACAGAGCGCACCTTGATCCGGAGCTGGGGGAGGGCTGTCCTTTCTGTGGGCTTTCGGAGACCTTATCACATTTATTTGTGGAGTGTGCACGGTTGTCTGCCTTGTTTGACCTTTTGAGAGGGTGGTTTCAGGGTTTTGGGCAGGTTTTTTCATTTGCCTTGTTTGTTTTTGGCCCTAAATATTCAGCTAAAAGGAAATGTGTTCACGTAATGCTGAACTTTATCTCGGGTGTTGCTAAATTAGCTATTTGGCTGACACGTAAGAACCAGCTTCAAGGTGCTGGCTGCTTGGAGCCAGTGCTGGTTCTGAAGGGGCTACTGAAAGCCCGATTGAAGGTTGAACACTCCTATTACAAGATGATGGACAATATGATGGCCTTCAACAACATGTGGACTGTTGGGAGGGTGTTGTGCTCTGTGGGGGAGGATGAAGAGCTGCTTTTCAACTTCTGATCCAACAATAATTTTCTGTGCATATTGATTATTTTTTGTATTAGGACCTGCAATGGTGGAATAAAGGGATTTTGAAAACCAAAACCTCCACTAACTCCAGCAGCTCCTCCAGCACTAATTCCAGCAGCACCTCAAGCAGCTCCTCCAGCACTAACTCCAGCACTAACTCCAGCAGCTCCTCCAGCACTAACTCCAGCAGCTCCTCCAGCACTAACTCCAGCACTAACTCCAGCAGCTCATCCTGCACTAACTCCAGCAGCTCCTCCAGCAACTCTTCCAGCACTAACTCCAGCAGCTCCTCCAGCACTAACTCCAGCAGTTCCTCCAGCAGCTCCTCCAGAAGCTCCTCCAGCAGCTCCTCCCGCAGCTCCTCCAGCACTAATTCCAGCAGCTCCTCCAGCACTAACTCGAGCACCACCTCCAGCAGCTCCTCCAGCACTAACTCCAGCAGCTCCTCCAGCACTAACTCCAGCAGCTCCTCCAGCAGCTCCTCCAGCACTAACTCCAGCAGCTCCTCCAGCAGCTCCTCCAGCACTAACTACAGCAATAACTCCAGCACTAAGTCCAGTAGCTCCTCCAGCAGCTCCTCCAGCACTAACTCCAGCAGCTCCTCCAGCAGCTCCTCCAGCAGCCCCTCCAGCACTAACTCCAGCAGCTCCTCCAGCAGCTCCTCCAGTAGCTCCTCCAGCACTAACTCCAGCAGCTCCTCCAGCACTAACTCCAGCAGCTCCTCCAGCACTAACTCCAGCAGCTCCTCCAGCAGCTCCTCCAGCACTAACTCCAGAAGCACCTCCAGCAGCTCCTCCAGCACTAACTCCAGAAGCTCCTCCAGCACTAACTCCAGCAGTTCCTCCAGCAGTTCCTCCAGCAGCTACTCCAGCACTAATTCCAGCAGCTCCTCCAGCAGCTCCTCCAGCAGCTCCTCCAGCACTAACTCCAGCAGCTCCTCCAGCAACTCCTCCACCACTAACTCCAGCAGCTCCTCCAGCACTAATTCCAGCAGCACCTCAAGCAGCTCCTCCAGCACTAACTCCAGCACTAACTCCAGCACTAACTCCAGCAGCTCCTCCAGCATTAACTCCAGCAGCTCCTCCAGCACTAACTCCAGCAGCTCCTCCAAGAGCTCCTCCAGCACTAACTCCAGCAGCTCCTCCAGCAGCTCATCCAGCACTAACTCCAGCAGCACCTCCAGCAGCTCCTCCAGCACTAACTCCAGCAGCTCCTCCAGCACTAGCTCCAGCAGCTCCTCCAGCCCTAACTCCAGTAGCTCCTCCAGCAGCTCCTACAGCACTAACTCCAGCAGCTCCTCCAGCAGCTCCTGCAGCAGCTCCTCCAGCACTAACTCCAGCAGCTCCTCCAGCACTAACTCCAGCAGCTCCTCCAGCACTAACTCTAGCAGCTCCTTCAGCAGCTCCTCCAGCACTGTTTCCTGCAGCTCCTCAAGCAGCTCCTCCAGCAGCTCCTACAGCAGCTTCTCAAGTAGCTCCTCCAGCACTAACTCCAGCAGCTCCTCCAGCAGCTCCTTCAGCACTAACTCCAGCACTAACTCCAGCAGCTCCCCCAGCAGCTCCTCCAGCACTAACTCCAGCACTAACTCCAGCACTAACTCCAGCACTAACTCCAGCACTAACTCCAGCACTAACTCCAGCACTAACTCCAGCACTAACTCCAGCACTAACTCCAGCACTAACTCCAGCAACTCCTCCAGCACTAACTCCAGCAGCTCCTCCAGCACTAACTCCAGGACTAACTCCAGCAGCTCCTCCAGCAGCTCCTCCAGCACTAACTCCAGCAGCTCCTCCAGCAGCTCCTCCAGCACTAACTCCAGAAGCACCTCCAGCAGCTCCTCCAGCACTAACTCCAGCAGCTCCTCCAGCACTAACTCCAGCAGTTCCCCCAGCAGTTCCTCCAGCAGCTACTCCAGCACTAACTCCAGCAGCTCCTCCAGCAGCTCATTCAGCACTAACTCCACCAGCTCCTCCAGCAACTCCTCCACCACTAACTCCAGCAGTTCCTCCAGCACTAATTCCAGCAGCTCCTCCAGCACTAACTCCAGCACTAACTCCAGCACTAACTCCAGCAGCTCCTCCAGCATTAACTCCAGCAGCTCCTCCAGCACTAACTCCAGCAGCTCCTCCAAGAGCTCCTCCAGCACTTACTCCAGCAGCTCCTCCAGCACTAACTCCAGCAGCTCCTCCAGCAGCTCCTCCAGCACTAACTCCAGCACTAACTCCAGCAGCTCCTCCAGCACTAACTCCAGCACTAACTCCAGCAACTCCTCCAGCACTAACTCCAGCAGCTCCTCCAGCACTAACTCCAGCACTAACTCCAGCAGCTCCTCCAGCAGCTCCTCCAGCACTAACTCCAGCAGCTCCTCCAGCAGCTCCTTCAGCACTAACTCCAGCAGCTCCTCCAGCAACTCCTCCACCACTAACTCCAGCAGCTCATCCTGCACTAACTCCAGCAGCTCCTCCAGCAACTCTTCCAGCACTAACTCCAGCAGCTCCTCCAGCACCAACTCCAGCAGTTCCTCCAGCAGCTCCTCCAGAAGCTCCTCCAGCAGCTCCGCCAGCAGCTCCTCCAGCACTAACTCCAGCAGCTCCTCCCGCAGCTCCTCCAGCACTAACTCCAGCAGCTCCCCCAGCACTAACTCCAGCACTAACTCCAGCAGCTCCTCCAGCAGCTCCTCCAGCACTAACTACAGCAATAACTCCAGTAGCTCCTCCAGCAGCTCCTCCAGCACTAACTCCAGCAGCTCCTCCAGCACTAACTCCAGCAGCTCCTCCAGCAACTCTTCCAGCACTAACTCCAGCAGCTCCTCCAGCACTAACTCCAGCAGCTCCTCCAGAAGCTCCTCCAGCAGCTCCGCCAGCACTAACTCCAGCAGCTCCTCCCGCAGCTCCTCCAGCACTAACTCCAGCAGCTCCTCCAGCACTAACTCTAGCAGCTCCTTCAGCAGCTCCTCCAGCACTATTTCCTGCAGCTCCTCAAGCAGCTCCTCCAGCACTAACTCCAGCAGCTCCTCCAGCAGCTCCTCCAGCACTTACTCCAGCAGCTCCTCCAGCAGCTCCTCCAGCACTAACTCCAGCAGCTCCTCCAGCAGCTCCTCCAGCACTAACTCCAGCAGCTCCTCCAGCACTAACTCCAGCACTAACTCCAGCAACTCCTCCAGCACTAACTCCAGCAGCTCCTCCAGCACTAACTACAGCACTAACTCCAGCAGCTCCTCCAGCACTAACTCCAGCACTAACTCCAGCAGCTCATCCTGCACTAACTCCAGCAGTTCCTCCAGCAGCTCCTCCAGAAGCTCCTCCAGCAGCTCCGCCAGCAGCTCCTCCAGCACTAACTCCAGCAGCTCCTCCAGCAGCTCCTCCAGCACTAACTCCAGCAGCTCCTCCAGCACTAACTCCAGCAGCTCCTCCAGCAACTCTTCCAGCACTAACTCCAGCAGCTCCTCCAGCACTAACTCCAGCAGTTCCTCCAGCAGTTCCTCCAGCAGCTCCTCCAGAAGCTCCTCCAGCAGCTCCGCCAGCACTAACTCCAGCAGCTCCTCCCGCAGCTCCTCCAGCACTAACTCCAGCAGCTCCTCCAGCACTAACTCTAGCAGCTCCTTCAGCAGCTCCTCCAGCACTATTTCCTGCAGCTCCTCAAGCAGCTCCTCCAGCACTAACTCCAGCAGCTCCTCCAGCAGCTCCTCCAGCACTTACTCCAGCAGCTCCTCCAGCAGCTCCTCCAGCACTAACTCCAGCAGCTCCTCCAGCAGCTCCTCCAGCACTAACTCCAGCAGCTCCTCCAGCACTAACTCCAGCACTAACTCCAGCAACTCCTCCAGCACTAACTCCAGCAGCTCCTCCAGCACTAACTACAGCACTAACTCCAGCAGCTCCTCCAGCACTAACTCCAGCACTAACTCCAGCAGCTCATCCTGCACTAACTCCAGCAGCTCCTCCAGCAACTCTTCCAGCACTAACTCCAGCAGCTCCTCCAGCACCAACTCCAGCAGTTCCTCCAGCAGCTCCTCCAGAAGCTCCTCCAGCAGCTCCGCCAGCAGCTCCTCCAGCACTAACTCCAGCAGCTCCTCCCGCAGCTCCTCCAGCACTAACTCCAGCAGCTCCCCCAGCACTAACTCCAGCACTAACTCCAGCAGCTCCTCCAGCAGCTCCTCCAGCACTAACTACAGCAATAACTCCAGTAGCTCCTCCAGCAGCTCCTCCAGCACTAACTCCAGCAGCTCCTCCAGCAGCTCCTCCAGCATTAGCTCCAGCAGCTCCTCCAGCAGCTCCTCCAGCACTAACTCAAGCACTAACTCCAGCACTAACTCCAGCAGCTCCTCCAGCACTAACTCCAGCAGCTCCTCCAGCACTAACTCCAGCAGCTCCTCCAGCAACTCTTCCAGCACTAACTCCAGCAGCTCCTCCAGCACTAACTCCAGCAGTTCCTCCAGCAGCTCCTCCAGAAGCTCCTCCAGCAGCTCCGCCAGCAGCTCCTCCAGCACTAACTCCAGCAGCTCCTCCCGCAGCTCCTCCAGCACTAACTCCAGCAGCTCCTCCAGCACTAACTCCAGCACTAACTCCAGCAGCTCCTCCAGCAGCTCCTCCAGCACTAACTCCAGCAGCTCCTCCAGCACTAACTCTAGCAGCTCCTTCAGCAGCTCCTCCAGCACTATTTCCTGCAGCTCCTCAAGCAGCTCCTCCAGCACTAACTCCAGCAGCTCCTCCAGCAGCTCCTCCAGCACTTACTCCAGCAGCTCCTCCAGCAGCTCCTCCAGCACTAACTCCAGCAGCTCCTCCAGCAGCTCCTCCAGCACTAACTCCAGCAGCTCCTCCAGCACTAACTCCAGCACTAACTCCAGCAACTCCTCCAGCACTAACTCCAGCAGCTCCTCCAGCACTAACTACAGCACTAACTCCAGCAGCTCCTCCAGCACTAACTCCAGCACTAACTCCAGCAGCTCATCCTGCACTAACTCCAGCAGCTCCTCCAGCAACTCTTCCAGCACTAACTCCAGCAGCTCCTCCAGCACCAACTCCAGCAGTTCCTCCAGCAGCTCCTCCAGAAGCTCCTCCAGCAGATCCGCCAGCAGCTCCTCCAGCACTAACTCCAGCAGCTCCTCCCGCAGCTCCTCCAGCAGCTCCCCCAGCACTAACTCCAGCACTAACTCCAGCAGCTCCTCCAGCAGCTCCTCCAGCACTAACTACAGCACTAACTCCAGCAGCTCCTCCAGCACTAACTCCAGCAGCTCCTCCAGCAACTCTTCCAGCACTAACTCCAGCAGCTCCTCCAGCACTAACTCCAGCAGTTCCTCCAGCAGCTCCTCCAGAAGCTCCTCCAGCAGCTCCGCCAGCAGCTCCTCCAGCACTAACTCCAGCAGCTCCTCCCGCAGCTCCTCCAGCACTAACTCCAGCAGCTCCTCCAGCACTAACTCCAGCACTAACTGCAGCAGCTCCTCCAGCAGCTCCTCCAGCACTAACTCCAGCAGCTCCTCCAGCACTAACTCTAGCAGCTCCTTCAGCAGCTCCTCCAGCACTATTTCCTGCAGCTCCTCAAGCAGCTCCTCCAGCACTAACTCCAGCAGCTCCTCCAGCAGCTCCTCCAGCACTTACTCCAGCAGCTCCTCCAGCAGCTCCTCCAGCACTAACTCCAGCAGCTCCTCCAGCAGCTCCTCCAGCACTAACTCCAGCACTAACTCCAGCAGCTCCTCCAGCACTAACTCCAGCACTAACTCCAGCAACTCCTCCAGCACTAACTCCAGCAGCTCCTCCAGCACTAACTACAGCACTAACTCCAGCAGCTCCTCCAGCACTAACTCCAGCACTAACTCCAGCAGCTCATCCTGCACTAACTCCAGCAGCTTCTCCAGCAACTCTTCCAGCACTAACTCCAGCAGCTCCTCCAGCACCAACTCCAGCAGTTCCTCCAGCAGTTCCTCCAGAAGCTCCTCCAGCAGCTCCGCCAGCAGCTCCTCCAGCACTAACTCCAGCAGCTCCTCCCGCAGCTCCTCCAGCACTAACTCCAGCAGCTCCCCCAGCACTAATGTAGCTGAGCCAATATGTTGTTTATTTTATTTTTTATTTTTTTATGAACATTCTCAAAATCTGGGCGCAATATTGTTGTGTATATATTTTTTTACCGTAATTCGGTATAGTTCCCTGTCACCTGTAGCATAGGGGGACCTTAATTAGAGGCGCACCCAAATATTCAGGAGTGACGTAAGCACAGACTCCCGCCAGAACTCCTGAAGCTGTTACAATGGTAAGACGTATGTGTCGGTCTTCTTTGTTTTATGCAAGCTATCTTGCTTTAAAGTGACTTGTTTTGGTTAAAACCGTAAAAAATACAACTGCTAACTTACCTTGAGTCTTTTAAATGGTAAAACGGCCGTTATATGTGTGAAAATACGTCGGGAAATCCCCCTCATTTACATATCCTCTCACTGACTTCAGGAGACACAGAGAGCTGCTGCTCCGTCTGCCTGTGTTGACTGTCCCCTGTGCTGCTGTTCTTAGGTGCGTTATGGGTTTTTTTCCCCATGTATTTAATGTTGTTCTGTGTATTTTAAAGGACTGCATTTGTTAGTAGCTTGACAGAAAATATTTTATTTGGAAGTGGATTTTTATTTTATTTATTTATATATTTATTTGAGAATTAGACATATTTTATTGCAGTGGATATCAGGTTTACTGATTGTTTCAATTGTAACTGCTCAGATGTGCAGCCACTGTACAGGTATACATTTTAGTATACACACTTTTTGTTTATATTAATATTTTTCTGTTTATTTGAGCATACATAAATAATTTGTTATTTAAATCAGAACTCCTGAAGCTGTTACAATGGAGACACAGAGAGCTGCTGCTCCGTCTGCCTGTGTTGACTGTCCCCTGTGCTGCTGTTCTTAGAAATAAATTTGCAGATCCTGACTTCCTGGTGCCTGGTGTCTTCCTGCTTCTGTGAGCAACCATCTTAAAGTCGCTACATAAACTGGTGCCGTGACAACCCGGATCCATTGGTCAGCCGCCGCCGATCACCGAGGTTCAGCAGTGTGCTCGTGACGTCTGGGATGCCAAGTTGGTGGACCTGTGGATTCTTTTAGCTGTTTAAGTAATTGCTCACATCCATATCTGTACAAGTATCTGTACAAGTTATTATTGCCTGTGAATTCTGCAAAACTATTCAAAATTGTTGAAATTGTGAAAATTGTGAAAATTGTCTGTTACATTTTTTTTTTATATTCATATGGTGTAAAACATGGCTGGTAGAGGTCGGGATACCTTTAATATTTTTACACCAACTGCTGGGAGGGGCAGGGGGTTGTTAAACACAGATGGAGTAGTTCGGGGTAGGACTACAGTATGTGAAGAGCCTTTAGACTCAGATTATATCACTGATACCCCTCTGCGTGAGCCTCTATTCTCAACCCCTGTTGTAAACAATGAGAACACTTCCCAACAGTTACGTGAGCTCATAGGTGAGTTAGGGAGCCAGATAGGTGAATCAATAGCCAGCCGCTTGCTGGCCAGTCAGTCCCCACTCACCCCAAAACAGCCTACTCCAGCTGATTCAGCTAGAGCTGGAGCACCAGACACAACCATGGATCTTTCCAAAGTGAGCCTGGTAGTCAGACCTGATACTAAAGAGCCTCCCATGTATCGTGGAGATGGCAATGATAGATATTCCATTCAAGAGTGGATTGAAATGATGGAGGTGTATTTGGACAAGAGAGGGTTCTCAACCAATGAGCAGAACGAGGAGATTCTCAGTCACCTTCTTCGCAGGGCAAAAAGTATTGTTAAAGTAGGATTGAAAAGCAGCTCATCATCTGGCACAGCTGTTAATCCTGAGGCCATCTATAATATACTGAGACGCTACTTTAGCGAAACCCCTGGGTCCTGTTTACCCCTGGCCGACTTTTATGCTACCCAGCCAACGGCAAAGGAAACACCAGTAGATTACTGGGTAAGGCTGAATACTGCTGCCGAAGCAGCCCACAGGCATCTGAGGTGCCAGGGAAGCAACATGGAAAACATGGATGCTGAAATAGCCATGATGTTCATCAGAAACTGTCCTGACCCTAGTCTCGCCTGTGTTTTTAAGTGTAAGCCCATAAGTAAGTGGTCACTCACAGAGGTGCAAGAAAGTATTGATGAACATCAAAGAGAGTATCAAGTGAAAAAGTCAAACACCAACACAGCCAAAACACATGTCCTCCAGGTGTCAACCATTAGTTCTCCCGAACCCGTATCTGAACCGGTATCTGAATATGCCCAAGTAAACACAGCCAAATATACCCCTAACCAAACCAGGTCAAATGAAGCAGCCACTTCTGAAGCAGGTGCTCTAGAGCGTGTTCTAACTATGCTGGAGAGAGTGTTAGAGCGCACCAGCCAGCCTGCCCGCGCTACAAGACCTCAATATTCCCCATCAGCTCAGTTCACTCCATGCCAGGTCTGTAGCAACCCCTCTCACTCAACACGAGCACACTGCATGCGGGAGAGGAGATGTCTAAACTGCCTAGAACCAGGCCATCAGCGGAAAGACTGCCCTAAAGCCACTGCCACACAGCGAGACGGTCGTTCACCAGATCAGGGAAACTAAATCACTCACACCTGGGAGGGGACAGTGTGAGTGTCAGTAGTGAAACCCTCAACGTCAGTGAAAACATGCAATCTGTGTACGCAGAGAGTCTAAAATCTGTCCCACCTGGCACTGTTGTATTATTTCAGAACATAACCCAGCTTGAAAAATCTGATGACCTGTTCTACACCGATACACAGGTGGATGATAAGGTTTCATTGAAGGCTCTGCTAAGATCTGGTTCCATGGCCTGCACCATAAGTGAAGAGGCGGAGCAGATGCTTAAGGATGTTGGATCAGCGTCAGAGCCTGAATGCACCCACCCTAATATTGTACTCGTCGGCTGTGGTGGAATTCAAGTGAGACCCAAATGCATTCACAACCTGAAGATTGGGGTGTATGGGAACACGTTCAGGGTGCCTGCCTTAGTAGTCCCCGGGCAGAAAGATCAGATGATTCTGGGCACAAATGTCATTAAACACCTCCTGAAGCAGTTCAAACAGTCCCCCCACTTTTGGCAGGTTTTGAGCAGACCTGAGTCTACAGATGCACCTGAGATAATGCAGTTCCTTGACATGTTGTCCGGCATTAACAGGTGGAGAGGTGATGTAATGCCAGATATTGTTGGGACCGTCAAACTTGCACAGGCAGTCACTCTTCTCCCGCAGCAAGAGCACCTGGTTTGGGGTAAATTGCCTGCAACGTCACCCCTTTCTGAAGGCAGTACCATCTTGGTTGAACCATCAAAAACACAAGTTCACAAGAAAGACATCATTGTCTGCAGGTCTGTAGCCTCCATGACCGGTGATAGGTGGGTCCCAGTAAGGATTTTGAATACCTCCGACAAGGCAATCACCCTAAGGCGCCACATTAGAGTGGCAGACGTGTCCACCTGTATCGCTCTTGAGGATCTAGACATGACCCCCGAGCAAACGTCAGCCGAAGAAGTCAGAGTGCAGAGTCATTCGTTGCATGATGAAGTGACTAGCAGCCCCAGTCCCCCACCTTGCTCCGATTATCAGAACAGTCTGCATGACCTAGGATTGGATGATCTGGACATTAATTCATGTGAGGTGACAGACTACTGGAAATCACAGCTGCTGCAATTGATCCACAAATATGAGGACATATTCTCCAGGAGCAAGCTTGATTGTGGGCTGGCTAAGAATTTTATCCACCGCATCCATTTAGCTGATGAGCGACCATTTAGACTCCCTTACCGGCGCGTCCCACCAGGGCAGTATCATAAGCTCCGACAAGTTCTCACAGAGATGGAGGAACGTGAAATCATCCGCAAGTCCAACAGCGAGTGGGCGTCCCCACTAGTGCTCGTTTGGAAGAAGAACGGGGATCTCAGGATATGTGTGGACTATCGCTGGTTAAATGCACGTACGATTAAGGATGCACACCCCCTGCCCCATCAAGCCGACTGTCTGGCAGCTCTGGGAGGTAGCGCCATATTCAGTGCAATGGACCTCACCTCTGGATTCTATAACATCGCCATGGCAGAGGAGGACAAAAAACTGACAGCCTTCACCACACCTATGGGGCTCTATGAGTTCAACAGGCTGCCTCAAGGACTTTGTAATAGTCCTGCAAGTTTCATGCGACTCATGATGGGTATATTTGGAGACCAGAACTTCCTGACCCTGCTCTGCTACTTGGATGACGTACTTGTGTATGCTCCCAACGAAGCAGAAGCCCTAAGGAGGCTTGAGACAGTCTTCAGCAGGTTGCGCGCTCATGGGTTAATGCTGGCCCCCAAGAAATGTCAGCTGTTAAGGAGAAGTGTAAGATTCTTGGGGCATGTTGTTGTTGAGACCGGTGTGTCAACCGACCCTGATAAGGTGAAGGCCATTGCTTCCATGACCGAATCTAATCTTATGATGGAGGATGGAGTGACACCCTCTCAGAAAAAGATCAAGTCATTCCTGGGCATGGTCATGTACTATCAGCAGTTCATCCACAACTGTTCTCGCATAGCAAAGCCGCTGTTTGCACTGACTGCTGCACCAAAAGGAAAAAGAGGCAACGCGAGAGGCGCCGCTGCATTCAGGAAGTTGCATCCAAGTGACTGGAGAGAGGAGCATCGCAACTCATTCCAGCAGTTGAAAGCTGCGCTCCTGGAGTCTGTTGTACTTGCACATCCTGATTTCAGCCGACCATTCCTTCTGTGCACAGACGCCTCACAGGATGGTTTAGGTGCCGTATTATCTCAAATTCAGGATGGTGACAGTAAAGCACGCCCCATTGCCTTCGCCAGTAAAGCGCTCACCCGTGCTCAGACCAACTATCCTGCTCACCGCCTTGAGTTTTTAGCATTGAAGTGGTCAGTTTGCGACAAATTTAGCCACTGGCTAAAGGGACACACTTTTACTGTTTGGACGGACAACAATCCGCTAACGTATATTCTCACGAAGCCTAAACTTGACGCATGTGAGCAAAGGTGGGTTGCCAAGTTGTCACCATACAACTTCAGCATCAAGTACATACCTGGCAGTAAGAATATCGTTGCTGATGCCTTAAGCAGGCGGCCCTTTGTCCAAAACCCTGTCTGCCAGAGGCTTATGAAGGAGCCGTATGAAGTGCTGTTGGAAGAGTCGCAACAAGTCCAAGAAGGCATGGTTCAGGAGATGTTCAGGGTTGGTACTAACCACCAGAGTGTTGAGAACCCACTTCCACCAGAGAGCTTGGACCATCGCTCTCTGTCTGACAGCGAAGTATCTGCAGTCTTGACGGGTCATGCTGAGTGGGATGAAGGCCCAAAACAGAGGGTGGTTTCTTTGCTCGTTCAAGACCTGGAGAAGCTTGTCCCACCAGGTCAAGCTGCTCTGCCTGTCTTCTCACTCCAAGAGCTCCAGGATGAACAGGGACGGGATGCTACACTGTCGCAGGTCATTCCATTTGTTGCACGTGGGAGACGGCCATCAAGACGAGAGAGGGCTGGATTGTCTTTAAGGGCGCTCAAAACCCTGAAGCAATGGCAGAAACTGAACATGCTTAATGGCATCCTGTACAGGGTGTGTAAGGACTCACTAACTGGAAAAAAACGGCATCAGTATATGGTACCCACCTCCTTGGTCAATGACGTTCTGCATGGTGTCCATGATGATGCTGGCCATCAGGGTCAGAGCAGGACCTTATATCTGGCGAGGCAGAGATTCTTCTGGGCTGATATGGAGCGTGATGTCAGAGAACATGTGAAAGTCTGCAAGCGCTGCGTTGTTAGCAAAACATTGGAACCAGAGGGAAGAGCCCCGCTTGCAAGTATCAAGACCACAAGCCCCTTGGAATTGGTTTGCCTGGACTTCTGGTCTGCAGAAGACTCCAAGGGAAGGAGTGTGGATGTGTTGGTGGCAACAGATCACTTTACCAAAATGGCCCACGCCTTCAAATGCTCTGACCAGTCAGCAAAACAAGTGGCACGCCAGCTGTGGGATAGGTATTTTTGCGTCTATGGATTCCCGCAAAGGATCCACGCAGACCAAGGTGCCAATTTTGAAAGCCAATTGATTCAGGAGCTGCTGCAGATCGCTGGTGTTAAAAAGTCTAGGACAACCCCTTATCATCCCATGGGGAATGGCCACACTGAGAGGTTCAATAGAACCTTAGGGAACATGATCAGAGCCCTGCCCCCCAGGGATAAGCAGAGGTGGCCACAAATGCTGCAAACGCTGACCTTTGCTTATAACTGTACAGCTCATGAGTCAACTGGATATGCTCCCTTTTATCTGATGTACGGACGGATCCCCAGATTACCAGTGGATGTTATGTTCCACAGTGTGGAGAGGGACAATGACATCACAGACTATGACAGTTATGTCAAGAGGATGAGGGATGACCTCAAGGAAGCTCTTGCGGTGGCTCAAGTCAATGCACATTCCAGCCAGCGGCGCCAAGCAGACTTGTATAACAAAGGACTAAAGGGAACAGAAATTGAAGAAGGAGATCAGGTTCTCGTGGCAAACAAGGGTGGACGTGGTCGCAGGAAACTGGCAGATAGGTGGGAGTCAGCACTCTACACAGTAGTCTCTAAAGACTCGAGGTGCCATACTTATCGTATCAGACATCCCAATACTGGACAAGAGAAAGTTGTCCACAGAAATCTGCTCTTGCAAGCCAACTTTTTGCCAGTTGAGGTAGACTGTGAAACTGTGTCGTCATTTGACAGTGGATCTGAACACAGCGAGGTAAATAGAAGCCTCTTGGTGACCGAGTCTGAGTTTGACCGGTCAGAACGCACTGCCAGCTGGGTGGCAAGGACCACCTCTACGGGACGTTCCCCAGAGGGAGAACATGCACCTTCTGAACCTCCTCGAGTGGTGTCCAATGAGGATAGTCCTAACTCAGTCGTTCCGAGGTCACAGACAAGCGACAGTGTCAGAGTGGGCTTGAGTGACGATATCGAGTCAGATATCTCTGTCGATGGGGATGACGGACACAGAGACAGCAGCAGTGAGTCTGAGACTAAGTGCAGTGGGGAACAGCCACAACCGAGCAACAGTCTTCCAAAGAGTCAAGTAGCTGGAGGAGACACCACAGTGGTAGCCCTAACACCTGTCAGACCACCACCAAGCAGTCCTGTGGGTCATGTCAGGACAAGAGTTGGCAGGGTGGTAAAACCAGTTAATAGGCTGATACAAAACATGACGCAGAGAAAAGCACAAGCCGGCAGTCTCATCAGTGAATTTGCCAAGTCCCTATTGTTGTAGGTAACACTCAGGTTATAAGTAATTAGGGTAATCCTAAATTCAGAATCAGAAAGGGGTTTATTGCCAAGTTTTCACACGAGGAATTTGTTATGGGGATTGGTGCAACACAATACAATATAAAAACAAATATATAAGAGATAAAATAAAATAAAATAGAATGAAATGTATACACAATAAAAAGTATAGACAGTAAAATAAAATGTAGACCGGAAATGTACAAAATGAGGTTTTAAAGTGCCGGGTGAGTTTGAGAATGAGAATGTAGTCTTTTGAGTAAGTTTAAAGTCAGGGTAATAGTTATTTAATCATCAGTGTGAGATTGTGTATAAGGCACATTCTTTAGCGAGTGGATATTAGAGGTTTGGCCAACTTCTGTATGCTCACTTTCCCTTTTAACTGGGAAACAAATATGTTGCATTTAAGAGATGTATGTTAGAGAATAACGAGCCGTGCTAGTTTACCCAGGATTCAGCTGTCGACTGCTACTTCTGTAATTTTGAGAAGTTCAGGGGGGAGTATGTAGCTGAGCCAATATGTTGTTTATTTTATTTTTTATTTTTTTATGAACATTCTCAAAATCTGGGCGCAATATTGTTGTGTATATATTTTTTTACCGTAATTCGGTATAGTTCCCTGTCACCTGTAGCATAGGGGGACCTTAATTAGAGGCGCACCCAAATATTCAGGAGTGACGTAAGCACAGACTCCCGCCAGAACTCCTGAAGCTGTTACAATGGTAAGACGTATGTGTCGGTCTTCTTTGTTTTATGCAAGCTATCTTGCTTTAAAGTGACTTGTTTTGGTTAAAACCGTAAAAAATACAACTGCTAACTTACCTTGAGTCTTTTAAATGGTAAAACGGCCGTTATATGTGTGAAAATACGTCGGGAAATCCCCCTCATTTACATATCCTCTAACTGACTTCAGGAGACACAGAGAGCTGCTGCTCCGTCTGCCTGTGTTGACTGTCCCCTGTGCTGCTGTTCTTAGGTGCGTTATGGGTTTTTTTCCCCATGTATTTAATGTTGTTCTGTGTATTTTAAAGGACTGCATTTGTTAGTAGCTTGACAGAAAATATTTTATTTGGAAGTGGATTTTTATTTTATTTATTTATATATTTATTTGAGAATTAGACATATTTTATTGCAGTGGATATCAGGTTTACTGATTGTTTCAATTGTAACTGCTCAGATGTGCAGCCACTGTACAGGTATACATTTTAGTATACACACTTTTTGTTTATATTAATATTTTTCTGTTTATTTGAGCATACATAAATAATTTGTTATTTAAATCAGAACTCCTGAAGCTGTTACAATGGAGACACAGAGAGCTGCTGCTCCGTCTGCCTGTGTTGACTGTCCCCTGTGCTGCTGTTCTTAGAAATAAATTTGCAGATCCTGACTTCCTGGTGCCTGGTGTCTTCCTGCTTCTGTGAGCAACCATCTTAAAGTCGCTACACTAACTCCAGCACTAACTCCAGCAGCTCCTCCAGCAGCTCCTCCAGCACTAACTACAGCAATAACTCCAGTAGCTCCTCCAGCAGCTCCTCCAGCACTAACTCCAGCAGCTCCTCCAGCAGCTCCTCCAGCATTAGCTCCTGCATCAGCTCCTCCAGCAGCTCCTCCAGCACTAACTCCAGCAGCTCCTCCAGCACTAACTCCAGCAGCTCCTCCTCCAGCAGCTCCTCCAGCACTAACTCCAGCAGCTCCTCCAGCAGCTCCTACAGCACTAACTCCAGCACCACCTCCAGCAGCTCCTCCAGCACTAACTCCAGCAGTTCCTCCAGCACTAACTCCAGCAGCTCCTCCAGCACTAACTCCAGCTGCACCTCCAGCAGCTCCTCCAGCACTAACTCCAGCAGCTCCTCCAGCACTAACTCCAGCAGCTCCTCCAGCCCTAACTCCAGTAGCTCCTCCAGCAGCTCCTACAGCACTAACTCCAGCATTTCCTCCAAACAGCTCCTCCAGCAGCTCCTCCAGTAGCTCCTCCAGCACTAACTCCAGCAGCTCCTCCAGCAGCTCCTCCAGCAGCTCCTCCAGCACTAACTCCAGCAGCTCCTCCAGCAGCTCCTCCAGCAGTTCGTCCAGCACTAACTCCAGCACTAACTCCAGCAGCTCCTCCAGCACTAACTCCAGCACTAACTCCAGCACTAACTCCAGCAGCTCCTCCAGCATCTCCTCCAGCAGCTCCTCCAGCACTAACTCCAGCAGCTCCTCCAGCACTAACTCCAGCAGCTCCCCCAGCACTAACTCCAGCAGCTCCTCCAGCAGCTCCTCCAGCACTAACTCCAGCAGCTCCTCCAGCAGTTCCTCCAGCAGCGATTTTATCAATATATTCAAGCAGCTCAGAGCTGCTCAACGTTCAGGAGGAATTCTGGATCGTCAAGCCTCCTCACGTTCACGTTGTTGCTACGTTGTTGTTGCTACGTTGTTGTTGCTACGTTGTTGTTGCTATGTTGTTGTTTATGTGATTAGTCCGACGGAAAACTGATTGACACGTTCCTTAACTGTATGGAGCGCGCAGCACCTTTAGGCTGAACTACACACACGTACACACTCACTACGCACAACAAAGCGTAGCGTTAGTGATGCACCGAATATTCGGTAACCGAAATTGTTCGGCCGAAAATAGCAAAAAAACACTTTCGGTGTTCGGTGGAATAAGTTGGAATAAACTGAACAATTAATAACGGCGTGTGGTGATGCAATCAAACAGGGAACAGCGTGAGTGAGGGAGCGGTGTTAAACACAGCAAACATGTCAGCATGTCAGATCATTACTGGGATGTGGGGAAAAAGCAGAGGATACGAGAAATTATCCAGGCTGAGTTGGATTTGGGAAACCGCTTGGTGATTGAGACGGGACGCACCGCGCAGGAGATCGGGGAGAGAGCAGAGAAAGAAAACGGCTCTCTTCTCTTTTTTCTGATTAAATGCATCCGAAATAGAGAAACAGGCGATCCATGAGTAACTTCAATGAGAAATAAAACACTGAGAGAATATGGATAAAAGGAGGTGCCGAATCCAATCCAATAGGTACCGGATCTTGTTCCGGCAGGATCCGGCACAAATTAAGCCCAGGGTGTTTACATGGTAATTTTTACTCATTTTAAATCAGATTTAATTTTAATTCTGAATTAAAGAGGAATTAAACTTCCCATGTAAACGCACTCACTGTGTACGGGTGGATGATGAAGAGTTTGAGATCGGATTTTTTCAGTTATTGTTTTATTATTTCAGGTGTTCTCACATTAGACCAGTATTATTGGGAGAATTTCTCCTGCTGTTCAGCCAGAGCCAAACCCCCAAATGAACATGTGTGATGGGAAAATGGATGAGAGGACAAGTGGAGGAGACCTCACCGACTTCTGTTGTGACGTGAGTTCGGTCACTGCGTGCATCTTGTTGATAATTAGCAATCCAATAAATCAAATATCACACATTTCCATAGTTTTGTACGTTTTACTCAGAAGCCAAATTCATTACTCTCTTAATCTCTCTTCTAATCTCTTTGCTTTCAGCTCTCAACTCAGGTCCAATTAAAGTCTCACTCACTGCATTGTTAATATTACACTCTCACTCTTTGTGATGAACACACCCCTCCATTATGCACACACGCACGCACGCACACACACGCACGCACACACATGCGCGCACACAGACACACACACACACACACACACACACACACACACACACACACACACACACACACACACACACACACACACACACACACACACACACACACACACACACACATGCAGACACCATGCCCTTCCTGATGGCATGATTATTGTAGATAGGAATGAACACAAATAAGCGCTTGGACTTGACTCAGTACACAGAGCCAAATTGTGTGTCTCATGGGGTTCTGCTTTACACTGCAAACCAAAAAAAATGGTCCAAGATTCAAGATTGGATTTCACAATTTTATTTGATCTCTAAACAAGAAAACCCAGATTTGAATGACTTTTTGCAAGAGCAGCTCTGCTCAACTGCTGCTCTACACCCTGAGGAGAAAAGAAAAGCTTCTATTAATTGTGCGGCTTTAACTTTGTTATTGGGTTTTATTTGACTTCAAATAAGGTTCACTTTGAAATTTCAACAAATTTATTTTAATCAGTGGCTTGTCTCGAATACAATAAACACCATTATTGCCATTTGTTTACGAGGAGTGTCCACAGATTTAAACTCCCAGAATCTAACCTGAGACGTTTTCTGAGACAGATGAAAGGATCAGGATAATAATGAGGTTTGCTCTCGATGGAGAGGAAGGAACAGTCAAATTTAAGTTTATTATATAATGATAATAATTATATAATGATAATAATAATATAATGATAATAAACTTAAACAGCACCAAGGATGCTGTTGACGTGGAGACGTTGGTATCTCCTTTAATCCTATTTTGTTTAGTGCAAAACATAACTCCTCTAGTGGCCTTAGTGTCAGACAAATACAATCTCAAACAACATATAAATGTTATAACTGTGGCATTATTTAACAAAAGTGAGGCCAATATATAAATGTATAGCCTAAATATATTTATACCACGGTCTATGTGAATACTCGATTCTGATTGACTGGCAGGTGTACATTAAAAGTACACCTAGAAAACAAGTTTGTTCAAGCAACTGTTAATGCTGACAGGCACTGAAACTGATGTGAGTCTGCAGGAATCTGTTCATCCAGCTTTAGACGTTACAGTAATAGGCTGAGGGCTGTGTACAGAATCTGGGTCCATATAGGAACGTGTTAAACCCGATGGTAAAAGGTTTGTTTTTTTTCAGTCTGCAAGCTGCTGCATGGCAACTGGGAAATATGAAAGGCAATAATACTGTCCTATGTAAGAGAATTTACCTAGATAAATCAATAACCACCATTAACCAATAGCTGATAGAACCACATGGAGTAGGATTTCTATGGAAACTGCTGTCAAAACTAAAATACAAAGCCACATTCAGCAATGACGCATACAGGCTATTCACATTGGACTAAAAGACCTCTAAACCTTCAGTGATTGTAAAATTACATCAGCGCATTCACACTAGATCAGCATAGTCTGTATTTTAATATTTACATTACATTGATCCTGGATGGATGATCAAGGCTTCACCTTTAATTAAACAGTTACCTTTTATTTCACATTAACTTTCAATATTGACAAGAAAACTGAAAGAAACTGACCACAGCTTCAGATGAAGAACCAAATATTTTGATCACCTTCAACCACTAGCATGTGCTGCTTCAATCCTAACATCAACACAGTGTATATGTCTGCACAGTTCTCCAGTAAGTCAAGTTGCACACACCTCCTCGCCGCCTGACGAAAAACGTTCATAGTTGGTTATAGAAACCAAGTGCCAACTATCTCACTTCCAGGTTGCCTCCTGCAGGCAAAAAAGTAGTTGCAGTTCCTTGACTGACCATTAGAGGCAGGCTGCAAAAGCAATTCAATTTCCACTGATCATCATGTTAAACTGTCCAACTTCGTGGTGGTTCGG